>NC_069501.1:1032556435-1032741435 GCF_027579735.1 Bombina bombina
GTAATTCCAAAGCACCCCCCCAAAAAAAAATCTAATTATGCTAAAGCATAGGGAATCGCTAACTCTGCATGGTTGAATACAGTGATGGTAATGGGAAATGCTTTGAAAAAATGGTACAAGATATTAGTAAATGCCCCCATACGCTAAATACTAGATATTTATGTATGCAAAATCACACATTTTGTGACTGCAATAATCTTTGCTTATTCTATACTTATATTAAAAATGTTTTTATTTATAAAAGAGATGTTTGTACCCTTTAATTGTATTTCTTCATAATTAAGGGAAATATTTATAATGCCAATTATTGGCTTTGGGGCATAATCCTTTTAGGGACTTGCATCAGGATTCTTTATTTTTGTGTCTTGACTGTCAAAGTGAAGAACAGGGCACTATAAAGCATAGCCAGAAGTGGGAGGTAGTGGAAAAGCTTTGCTGTTAAGCCTTCCAGTCTTAAGGGGACTGGACTGAGAACAACAAGGTGCAAAAAGATGAATTAAACCAAAATGTGTAAGTTTATTTAAAAGGTTGATTAAATAAAATATCCCTTTATTGTTACCACTAGCTATGACATTTAATTGTATTGACTGTTCTGTCCAATTACCCATTCTTTAATTTACTATATTTATGAGTATCAGTTGTAAAATGTTCAAATTCCTCTTCTTTGCACCTGGTGATTCTCCCTATTGAGCAGGGAAACACTTCCCGTGCTGGAGACAAGCCAGGCCAAATGAGAAAAGCCAATGTTACAATGTACTACGAATGGTATGTAGTTTGGGGCCAATATTAATGTGATGAAGCAGCTGAATGCATCTCCTTTGTTTAAAGGAGAGGGTGCAGGGGTAAGGAAGTCAGCAGCTACATCATGAATTTTGACTTTCATACCAGTTTGATCAGTTCTAGCATGCGTAAAACTGCTCCATATGCATGCAGAAGGATCAGCTGCTTTTAGCATCTTACCCTCATCCCTTCAAATCGTGACAAGGCTCTTAAAGGTCTCAAAGCTCTTAGGGTCTTAAGGGACTTAATGGCACCTAGTTCCGAGTAGCCCATGGCATTAGCTACAAGGCTTACTAAAGAGACCTACACAGAAACAGAAAAGCAAAGAGAGGTTCCAGACTGTTAGAAACAATGCCTAACACTGATGGTACAGACTGGATTCAGGGCCAGTAGCCCAGCTGCCTACATCACTTGACAAAGTTGACCTAGAAGGAAATGTGGTTGAAAAAGGCATTAGAAGGAAAGATAAAAACATGAGAGCAAAGCAGGACCACGAGGATAGATATGTGGGGTCTGTTCATACAGACAAAATTCTTACCCTGGCCCTTCACCGTCTGTTTGGTCACAGCTGCTTCCATAAAATTAAGCCACAGAAATATAAGGTACCTGTGAGAAAGAATACAAATAAACACATACAGGACATGCCTCCACTTAGTAACCCATTTGGAATTAAGAAAAAAATATATTTCCAGACTTTTAGTATGTTTGTTCTTTTTTTGCCATATTAAAATATTGAAAGTACCATTTCCATAAAAAAGTTTTGCCTAATAATAAAATACCTGAAATCATTGTATAAAAAAATGTTCCTCTGTAAAGGATAAATGGGCAAAAAGTTTGAAATTAAACTCAATTTGGTACGGGTGCAGAACTTGCACAAACCAGCTTTTAGTTCAGACACTTACACATTTTCTGTAATTAAGTCATGAATATCTCTACAAGTCACCAACACCCATGTATCCAGGAAAGAATGTTTTTCTATACATATGTGTAAAATAACGAATATTTCAAAAAGCCATAAGCAATAACCTAGGTGCTGTGGCTCCCTGGCTTCAGGATTTGCGAAGCCCTAGCTTAGTGTTATTTAAGTGGTAATAGAATAGGAATTAGGAAATATTAAGCCGTTGAATCCACTCTTCTCTACTTGTTAATGAACACTACAAAGAGCTTATAGGACCTTAAGATGGGTGTTTTAAAAAAAACAAAAAAACTACCAACTCAGTGCATGCATTGCACGTTTTTTACTATTTTTTTCACCTTTACAAGGTTGTCACCGTTTGCGCTTTCACGAGCGAACAAGACCTGTAGACAAGTAATACATAAAATGCGTAGACCTCTGAAATTGAAAACTTGTTGTTAATATATTCATTCGCCCATTCTATTTCAAAAAATATTTTTACAATCACAAAAATGTAACCAATAAATCTGGAATAGAGAAATATTTCAGCACCTTTAAAATTATTTAAAAAACATATACATAGTTTATGTAAATTATTTTAACACTGAATATTTGAGTTTTCTATACAACTTTAACAGGCTTTTATTCTGGTCTAATTCTCGAAGTAACCATTCACCAAAAAGATAGCCTCCTTCAAAAAAAAAAATTGCTTCCTTCATACTACTTGTGTTAGGTAACAAAAGACATCACAAGCCAATGAAAATTGGGGAACAGAGGGGAAAGGTGGAATGTCCCTGAATTTTTAGCCTGCTGGCAAAATGATCCAAAATTCTGTAAAATGCTATTGAAATGAAGGAGTTTCACTTGAAACCCCCCCAGAAAAGCCAAGCAATGTTCCAAACAAAACCTTAACCGAACACTGATGGCACAGACTGGATTCAGAGTCTGGATGTTTTAAATTAAGGACTTCCATAAATTGATCAAAGCAATGTCTCCTCTTGCATTTGCTCTCAATTACTTGATAAAAATGTGGATTCACAGTTAGAGACAGTCAAGACAAACCCCCCCCCCCAAAAAACAAAACAAAAAAAACTTTCATTATTCAAAAAGGGCATGTACAGGTGAAACTCGAAAAATTATAATATCGTGCAAAAGTTAATTTATTTCACTAATGCAACTTAAAAAGTGAAACTAATATATGAGATAGACTCATTACATGCAAAGTAAGATAGTTCAAGTCGTGATTTGTCATAATTGTGATGTTTATGGCTTACAGCTCATGAAAACCCCAAATCCACAGAAAATTAGATTATTACATGCAATCAATAAAACAAGAATTGTACATAGAACAATATCGGCCCTCTAAAAAGTATATGCATGCATACTGTATGTACTTGGTTTGGGCCCCTTTTGCAGCAATTACTGCCTCAATGTGGCGTGGCATGGAAGCTATCAGCCTGTGGCACTGCTGAGGTGTTATGGAAGACCAGGATGCTTCAATAGCGGCCTTCAGCTCTTCTGCATTGTTCGGTCTCATGTCTCATCTTTCTCTTGGCAATGCCCCATAGATTCTCTATAGGGTTCAGGTCAGGCGAGTTTGCTGGCCAATCAAGCACAGTAATCCCACGGTCATTGAACCAGGTTTTGGTTCTTTTGGCAGTGTGGGCAGGTGCCAAGTCCTGCTGGAAAATGAAGTCAGCATCCCCATAGAGCTCGTCTGCAGAAGGAAGCATGAAGTGCTCCAAAATCTCCTGGTAGACGGCTGCGTCGACCCTGGACTTAATGAAGCACAGTGGACCAGCACCAGTTTCTGACGTTGTTTGTTGTTCAGGAGTGGCTTGACAAGAGGAATACGATATTTGAAGCCCATGTCCAGGATCCGTCTGTGTGTGGTGGCTCTTGATGCACTGACTCCAGCCTCAGTCCACTCCTTGTGAAAGTCCCCAACACTTTTGAATGGCCTTTTCCTGACAATCCTCTCCAGGCTGCGGTCATCCCTGCTGCTTCTGCACCTTTTTCTGCCACACTTTTCCCTTCCACATAACTTTCTATTAAATGTGCTTTGATACAGCACTTTGGGAACATCCAACTTCTTTTGAGGCTTTTCCTCCTTAGGAACGGTGTCAATGATAGTTTTCTGCACAACTGTCAGGTCAGCAGTCTTTCCCATGATTGTGATTCCTACTGAACCAGACAGAGACCATTTAAAGGCTCAGGAACCCTTTGCAGGTGTTATGGCTTAATTAGCTGATTAGAGAGGGACACTTTGAGCCTAGTATATGGCACCTTTTCACGATATTCTAATTTTCTGAGATTGTGGATTTGGGGTTTTCATGAGCTGTAAGCCATAATCATCACAATTATGACAAATCACGGCTTGAACTATCTTGCTTTGCATGCAATGAGTCTCTCTCATATATTAGTTTCACCTTTTAAGTTGCATTAGTGAAATAAATGAACTTTTGCACGATATTCTAATTTTTCGAGTTTCATCTGTAATTGTAAACAACTTTTCAATTTACTTTTAATACCAGTTTTGCTTTGTTATCTTGTTATTAGTTGAAAGCTAAACCTAAGAGGTTTACATGCTAATTTCTTAGACCTTGAAGGCCGCCTCTAATCTGAAAGCATTTTGACAGTTTTTCACCACTAGAAGGCATTAGTTCATGTGTTTCATATAGATAACATTGAGCTCACAAACGTGATTTACCGAGGTTTTAGCACTGATTGGCTAAAATGCAAGTATGTCAAATGAACTGAAATAAGGGGCAGTCTGCAGAGGCTTAGATACAATGTAATCACATAGGTAAAAAGTGTATTATTATAACTGTGTTGGTTATGCAAAACTGGGGAATGGGTAATAAAGAGATTATCCATCTTTTTAAACAACACCAATTCTGGTGTTGACTGTCCCTTTAAGCTGTTTTTTTTTTTTGTCAAACATTTGTTTTTAATACTATAGAAAATGTTTTCCCTTCTTCATTCTTGATGTAATAATTTTGTTATACTGTAAGAAGATTTATAAAGTGTTGTTTTGATGCCTTACAAATTTTATTTTGTTCTTCAGAGTAGCAGTTAACATTTTTGAAAATTATATTCTATTTTTTAAATAACTAAACACTGTTCAGCAACCGATGCTAGACTACTTTTCTACTACATTTATTTCTGAATTATCAGTAAAAAGGAATACTAATCTCATGTATCTTTCTATGAAGTGTGCAACCTCAGAGAACGCAAATGGGAAATGATATTATGAATGTTTTGGTAGCAAGCACAAATTGCCAAATCCAAAATAACTTGTGATCTTCTTGGTTGGAATTAACATGAATGATAATTGTACAGCAGTCTTAATAATGTGATAAACATGAGTGCATATTCAGACGTGCCTGCTAATTGAAATTCAGAGTTTCATAAACTGGCAGCAGTAGCTTCAGTAAAAAAAATCTAAACCAACTATGGACATAATTTTGCATTAAACTTAAAAGGTCATATTAAGGACTTTAGAGACAACGTTTAAATAGTATTTTCTCCATTTTGTGTTATCTCTGATATGGACACACACCTATATTTTTAGCACTTTAGGAGGCTTGTCCAAACTTTCTAATTTACTCCTATTATCAAATTTTCTTTGTTCTCTTGCTATCTTTATTCAAATAAGAAGGCATCTAAGCCAAGGAGAGAGACCATTTTTGGTTCAGACCCTGGACGGAACTTGTTAATTGGTGAGTGAATTTATCCACCAATCAGCAAGAACAACCCAAGTTGTTCACCAAAAATGGGCCGGCATCTAAACTTATACATTCTTGCTTTTCAAATAAAGATACCAAGAGAATTAAGCAAATTTGATAATAGGAGTAAATTAGAAAGTTGCTTAAAATTGCATGCAATATCTGAATCACGAAAGAAAAAAAAAATTGGGTTTAGTGTCCCTTTAAGAATTTAACATAACAAAATCTGTCAAAATAGGAATACATTTTTTCACTAAAAATGTATGTGTATTTCAATCTCAGTCCATTAGTAAATACATTTTTAACCTTTAAAGTATATTTATATTTCCTGTGGTTTTATAATAAATGCAAAAACTGCAACATAAAATAGAGATATCTGAACTACTTAAAGGGACAGTCAACACTAGAATTTTGGTTGTTTTTAAAGATAGATAATCCCTTAATTACCAATTCCCCAGTTTTGCATAACCAACACAGATATAATTATACACGTTTTAACTATGTAATTACCTTGTATCTAAGCCTCAGCAGACTGCCCCGTTATTTCAGTTCTTTTGACAGACTTGCATTTTAGCCAATTAGAGCTGACTCCATGGTAAATTCACGTGCATGAGCTCAATGTTATCTATATGAAATACATGAACTAATGCCCTCTAGTGGTGAAAAACTATCAAAATGCATTTAGATTAGAGGCAGCCTTCAAGGTCTAAGAAATTACTGTACTGACTGTTAAAAGGCCTTTCGAGGAGCTGGGTCTCTCAGAGCCACAGGTACAGACAAAATGGGGGCACATCATAAAAAAAACAATCTTAGTGCAGTTCGATTCACAGAAAAAAGGCAGCTGCTTTCTTGCTAGTGAATGGCTACTAAGGAGAGCTAAGAATGTACATCAAATAGTTAAACAACTAGTATACAAAACATAGAAAATACATATACGACTTCAGTGTTTTAGGTTTTGAATGTACACCCAAGAAATATTAGTATTATACAGTATATGGTTATAAAGGTGTCACATCTCTTTAAAGGGGAAAAAAGAAGATACTCTAGGAGCAGTGTTTCCCAAACCCAGTCCTCAGGACCCTTACTCAGGCCAGATATTCATTATATCTTAACTAGAGAACAGGTGAAACAATTAGCTCACCCATCAGCTGATTATTTAACCTGTGCTCTAGTTAAGATGTAATAAATATCTGGCTTGAGTAAGGGTCCTGAGGACTGGGTTTTGGAAACACTGCTCTAGAGAGTGCTAGAGACATTCTCCTATTGCACTGTTGCTTGCATATATACAGTTTTTCAAGTATTTTTAAAAGGGAGACTAAATACTAAATACATTTTATGTACCTCCCTTTATTTATGGGTGCTGCCATTTTGGAACCTAGATAAAATTGCAGTTATCTGAAGGAGAGTTGCTGCACATGTGCAAACACATCAGAACTGAAATGTACTGAAAAATAGCTTTCAACATGGTGGAACCAATGACTAGAGTTAGAAGGAGAATAACCTTAGTTCTATGCTTATAAAAACATAAATTATGCTTACCTGATAATTGTCTTTTCTTCAGATGGAAAGAGTCCACAGCTGCATTCATTACTTTTGGGAATTCAGAACCTGGCCACCAGGAGGAGGCAAAGACACCCCAGCCAAAGGCTTAAATACCCCTCCTACTTTCCTCATCCCCTAGTCATTCTGCCGAGGAACAAGGAACAGTAGAAGAAATATCAGGGTGAAAAGGTGCCAGAAGAACAAAAAACAGACGCCCCACAGAAAAAAGTATAGGTGGGGAGCTGTGGACTCTTTCCATCTGAAGAAAAGAAAATGATCAGGTAAGAATAATTTATGTTTTTCTTCATAAATGGAAAGAGTCCACAGCTGCATTCATTACATTTGGGAAAACAATACCCAAGCTAGAGAGGATACTGAATGCTAAAAATGGGAGGGTACAAAAGGCAGCCCATTCTGAGGGCACCAGGCCTGAAAACCCTGCGCAGCAAAACACCCTGCTTCGACCGAAGAAGGGAAACTTTGAAAAAAGGACACTGACCCACAAAAGATCAGAAAAGAGGCTCGACAGAGCCAGCGTGCCTCTGGGAGACACCACCGTCCGACAGTCGGTCCCCCACAACACACCCCTTACAAGAAAAAGGGATCAACTACTGTAAACTCCCAAAAAGAAGCGAACACATAGAAACTAGACAAGGATACCCGGAAAAACCTAAATAGGGTACAAACAAGAACCAGGCCAAGCTCACAGAGACCAAAATCAGTTCTGAAAACCAAGGGGAGGCAACTCCAGGCCCCAAAGAGTATGGGAACCACAAGATTAGGACCGGGATTTGAAACCAGAGAAGAAAACTTCTCTTATTACAGTGCAAACGCACCCTGAATAACAACTGAAGACAAAGTCCTCAAGTCGCAAGGAAACCAACATATGTAGCCTGATGAAACAGTGTGTACCACTGAGAAACGCGTTGCTGTTTTTATTGTTATTAAACCTTTTAATATATTTTTAAATTCTCCGGTTGCTGCCTTATCATTTTTCTCTCTCCCTGGGCCGAGCCTGGTGAACTTCCTCTGGCCTCCATTACCAGGATTCCGCTGGATCTCTGGTACTAGGATCTGGCTGGATATCTGCTGTTTAGCTCCACTTGTACTCCCTTTTGGACATCCCTGGACTCTCCCTGGTGAGACGAGGATCTCCATCTGTGTGCTCCATCCACTGTGGTCGACCGGACGACATGTAGTTCCAGACTGCTATTTCTGCACTTTATTGTGCGCTTCCAATTGTGAGTAGGATTCTTGTGATCATTCTGTGTTTGTCATTATCTCATTGATCTGCACCATGTGGCGCCCTCTATCTAATTCCTTCTAAACCAACATATGTGTTGCAAACCCAGGTAGAAACACCTGCATCAAGCCCGATGCTGCATTTATGACACCTAACAACTTCCATGCACATAGCCACTGAAAGAAATGTTCTAGACTATAAGTTAGACAGGCTAATGCCACTTACAATTGACTTTTGTCTGATAAAGACTTAGACATGAACACAGAATATATCTAGAAAAAGAAGTGATCCTTGTCTGAGGAAACACAAAACTCTTAGGTAAATTAAATGCTCTAACCATCTCTTGAAGAAACAAAACTTAGTTGATTCATGAGGGATTCCACAAAAAGAAAAGTCCATATATTTGAAAACTGCTCTTTCATATGTATGTATTGGGTACTCATAAAGCGCGTTTAATCACCCGTAAGGGACTCAAGATGCTGCCCAATTAATAGACCTCGGAAGGATGAAAGGCTGAATGGACCTCACCAGGAATCGAACATGCAACCCTCAAGTTGTTACAGAGCTCAGTCAAAGTGCTTTAGCATGCTGAGCTATCTGTCTGACTTTAATAAAAGAAAAGTTTAAGCTAATACCAAGATACCATCCAAATAAGGAACCACAATACCCTACTGTAGGAAGACAGAAAGATGGGCACCAAAAACCTTTGAAAAGATTCATAAAGCTGTGACTAAACCAAAAGGAAAGGCGACAAATTGGTAAAGCTTAAAAGAAAATCTCAGAAACCACAAGTGGTCTGAATGTAATAAAATATGAGGATAAACATCCTAAAAAATTAAGTGGACATGAAATGGCCTTAACAAAAAGGCATAATATTCCTTATAATCTCCAACTTAAAAGTGGAAACTCTAACAAAACAAAAAAGTCTTCAGATCCAAGAATGGACTGAATAAACTTCCTTCTTAGAGACAAAGAATAGAATTGAAATAGAAACCCAAATCCTTTTCCTGCAAAAAGAACTGGCATAGTGTACTGAGAAAGAAAGATTCTTCCCATAGAAGGTCTCATTCTAGAAATCTATTCAAACTCTAAGAATAATATAGAATTTGGACTGAGTTCATCCAAAAACAATTTAATCTGTCCCCCACCAGAAGGACTGGTTTGAGAACCGCACCTTTATGCAGACTAATAACTAGTAATTATATAGCGTTTTACACCCAGAAGGATACAAAAAAACGCTTCTTCAGTGCTTACACTCGGAGTTAACCAAATTAGCAGCTGATAAAAGCAGTAGTTATTACTCAAATACAGGTATACCCGCTCATAAAGCGGGTTAGGGACCGGAGCCCCGCTTTTAAAGTGAAAACCGCCTTAAAGTGAAACAAGGCAGTTTTAGCTTTCTTTTCACTTGCCAGTGTGTTTAAAAATTTGAAAACATGTTTGAACTAACAAATATTAGGAGTGCAATAATGCTGCATTTAGTTTAACACTAGCACAGCACAGTATTCAATAAATACTGTACCTGTAAAATAGTGACAATGATTGTAGTAAAATTTGTCAGACTATACCACTGAGACACAGATTGCACTGTAATGCTGTAAACAGAGTGAACTACGCATAACAAAATGGTGACAGTCCCTTTTCTCGCAATCTCTCTATGATTACAGCACTGTTTCAAAATCTTTGGAGGTTGAACTTCAGCTCCACAAAGCGCTGTATTAGCGAATCGCTGTAAAGTGAAGCGCTGTAAAGTGAGGTATACCTGTACATTAAATTGACCTTAAAGCCAAAGGGCTGTATTAACCCTGTCAGAAAATGAATCTATGACCTTTGGGTCTAGAACAAGCGTTTGTAGTCAGGACATTCACCAACTGATCTACATCACCGGACAAGAAGAAGGGCAGAAAAAAACTCTAAACCTCCAGAAATAATGGAGATAATAGAAATCAAATAAATTAATTATCCTAACAAGAGAGATAATAAAATATATTTGAAATCATAATAATAGATATAGTACAATTAATTAAAGTAATACATCTAAAGTAAATAAACAGAGTTATATACTTAAGAATCTGAAAACTGCTTATGCTAACTGCTCAACAAAGGATGAGAGAACAGTAATGTCAGCCACAGAAAAAGCTGAGCTAAAAATATAAACAGTACGTGAATATGCTCTATTAAGGTTTTATTCAAATTCTAAAGAATCCTGAAAACAAGTACCAATCTCCATAGAAATAGTAGTACAGTCCCAAGAGGGAATCAGAATAACCATTCTCTAGAATATAATACAGATAGTATATTGAATAGGAAAAAAACCTCAAAAGCAAAAATGTTAAAATCCAGATTTGAAAAGGATTATTAACATAGGCTAGATTACGAGTTTTGCGTTAGAGGCTGTGCGGTGCTAATGAGCAGTTTATGCTCACCGCTCACTTACAGACAGCGCTGGTATTACAGGTTTTTACAAACCAGACAAGAAGTGAGCGTTGAGCAAAATTTTGCTCCTTACCGCACTCCAATACCAGCGCTGCTTACGTTAGCAGTGAGCTGGTGTAACGTGCTCGTGCACGATTTCCCCATAGGAATCAACGGGGAGAGACGGCTGAAAAAAAGTCTAACACCTGCAAAAAAGCAGCGTAAAGCTCCTTAACGCAGCCCCATTGATTCCTAAGGGGAAATAAAATTTATGTTTACACCTAACACCCTAACATGAACCCTGAGTCTAAACACCCCTGATCTTACAATTATTAACCCCTAATCTGCCGCCCCCGACATAGCAGACACCTACATTATAATTATTAACACATAATCTGCCGCTCCGGACACCGCCGCCACCTACATTATACTTATGAACCCCTAATCTGCTGCCCCCAACATCGCCGAACCCTACATTATATTTATTAACCTCTACTCTGCTGCCCCCAATGTCGCCGCCACCTACCTACACTTATTAACCCCTAATCTGTTTCCCCCAATGTTGCCGCCACTATAATAAACATATTAACCCCTAAACCACAGCACTCCCACCTCGCAAACATTAGTTAAATATTATTAACCCCTAATCTGCCGGCCCTAACATCGTCGCCACCTATCTACATTTATTAACCCTTAATCTACCGCCCCAATGTCGCCACCACTATATTAAAGTTATTAACCCCTAAACCTAAGTCTAACCCTAAACCTAACACCCCCTAACAAATAAAATTTAAATAAAAAATTCCTATCATTGACTAAATAATTCCTATTTAAAACTAGATACTTACCTGTAAAATAAACCCTAAGATAGCTACAATATAACTAATAGTTACATTGTATCTAGCTTAGGGTTTATTTTTATTTTACAGACAAGTTTGGATTTATTTTAACTAGGTACAATAGTTATTAAATAGTTATTAACTATTTAATAACTACCTATTTAATAACTACCTATCTAAAATAAATACAAAGTTACCTGTAAAATAAAACCTAACATAAGTTACAATTACACCTAACATTACACTATAATTAAATAAATTAACTAAATTAAATACAATTAAATACAATTAAATAAAATTATCTAAAGACAAAGACAGACAAAGACAAAGACAAAACAAACACTAAATTACAGAAAATAATAAACAAATTACAAGATTTTTAAACTAATTACACCTAATCTAATCCACCTAACAAAATAAAAAAGCCCCCCCAAAATAAAAAAAAGCCCTACCCTACACTAAATTACAAATAGCCCTTAAAAGGGCCTTTTGTGGGGCATTGCCCCACAGTAATCAGCTCTTTTACCTGTAAAAAAAAATTACAAATCCCCCCCAACATTAAAACCCACCACCCACACAACCAGCCCTACTCTAAAACCCACCCAATACCACCTTAAAAAAACCTAACACCAACCCCTTGAAGATCACCTTACCGGGAGAAGTCTTCATCCAACCGGGCCAAAATCCTCAACGAAGCTGGGAGAAGTCTTCATCCAAGCCGGGCGAAGTGGTCCTCCAGACGGGAAGAAGTCTTCATTCAGACGGCATCTTCTATCTTCATCCATCCGGCGCGGGTCCATCTTCAAGACATCCGACGCGGAGCATCCTCTTCATCCGACGGCTAAGACTGAATGAAGGTTTCTTTAAATGACTTCATCCAAGACGGCGTCCCTTCATTTCCGATTGGCTGATAGAATTCTATCAGCCAATCGGAATTAAGGTAGAAAAAATCCTATTGGCTGATGCAATCAGCCAATAGGATTGAAGTGCAATCCTATTGGCTGATGCAATCAGCCAATAGGATTGAGCTGGCATTCTATTGGCTGTTCCAATCAGCCAATAGAATGCAAGCTCAATCCTATTGGCTGATTGCATTAGCCAATAGGATTTTTTCTACCTTAATTCCGATTGGCTGAATTCTATCAGCCAATCGGAATTGAAGGGACGCCATCTTGGATGACGTCATTTAAAGGAACCTTCATTCAGTCTTAGCCATCGGATGAAGAGGATGCTCCGCGTCAGATGTCTTGAAGATGGACCCGCTCCGCGCCGGATGGATGAAGATAGAAGATGCCGTCTGGATGAAGACTTCTCCCTGTCTGGAGGACCACTTCGCCCGGCTTGGATGAAGACTTCTCCCGGCTTCGTTGAGGACTTCGGCACGGTTGGATGAAGACTTCTCCCAGTAAGGTGATCTTCAAGGGGTTAGTTGTGTGGGTGGTGGGTTTTAAAGTTGGGGGGGGGGATTTGTAATTTTTTTTACAGGTAAAAGAGCTGATTACTTTGGGGCAATGCCCCGCAAAAGGCCCTTTTAAGGGCTATTTGTAATTTAGTGTAGTGTAGGGCTTTTTTTTTATTTTGGGGGGCTTTTTTATTTTGTTAGGGGGATTAGATTAGGTGTAATTAGTTTAAAAATCTTGTAATTTGTTTATTATTTTCTGTAATTTAGTGTTTGTTTTCTTTGTACTTTAGATAATTTTATTTAATTGTATTTAATTTAGGTAATTAATTTAATTATAGTGTAGTGTTAGGTGTAATTGTAACTTAAGTTAGGTTTTATTTTACAGGTAACTTTATATTTAGTTTAGCTAGGAGTTATTAAATAGTTAATAACTATTAAATAACTATTCTACCTAGTTAAAATAAATACAAACTTGCCTGTAAAATAAAAATAAACCCTAAGCTAGATACAATGTAACTATTAGTTATATTGTAGCTATCTTAGGGTTTATTTTATAGGTAAGTATTTAGTTTTAAATAGGAATTATTTAGTTAATGATAGGAATATTTATTTAGATTTATTTTAATTATATTTAAGTTAGGGGTGTTAGGGTTAGACTTAGATTTAGGGGTTAATAACTTTAGTATAGTGGTGGCGACGTTGGGGGTGGCAGATTAGGGGTTAATAAATGTAGGTTGGTGTCGGCGATGTTAGGGACAGCAGATTAGGGGTTAATAATATTTAACTAATGTTTGCGAGGTGGGAGTGCGGTGGTTTAGGGTTTAATATATTTATTACAGTGACGGCGATGTCCGGTTCGGCAGATTAGGGGTTCAAATTTTTATAGTCCCATTGAAAAAAAGAGGATATGCAATTTACGTAAGTGGATTTGCGGTATTTCCAAGTCTGGCCAAAAAAGTGAGCGGTGTGCCTGTACCTTCAAGACTCATAATATCAGTGGGCGTTAAAAAGCAACGTTAGGACCTCTAACGCTGCTTTTTAAACCTAACGCACAACTCGTAATCTAGCCGATAGTTAATAAGAGGATTAGACTCCTAAAAGCTATAAATTGAAAAATGTCCTATACAAAGAACAAAAAATGTTCAAATGAAAAATAAGGAGAATTTTCAACAAACTGATACAGAAGCCTTTGAGCCAAAGAAACCTTCATCAGTAGAAAAAAAACAGAACAACATTAATTAAAACAATTTTGAAAAGACCTCATAAGTTTACTTAAGGCATAAAAGCAGTCATAACCTTTTATGAATTAAGCAACATGTGATGTTTGCAGATGAAATCAAGTACATGAACTGAATATGTAAAAAGCAGTAAATGAAACGTACATGTAGAAACATTGCTAGTATAAAACATAAATAAATGCCACATAATTGAGCTGAAAAAATAACAGCTAAAAAGATGAAATAAACACACTTAGCTTTGTAGAATTGTGTTCCAAGGTATCAGTTTCTACAGTAACATCAGAGTCAGGATCAGAAAGACATCTCACAAAATGTAATAGAAAAAGAAAAATAACATTAGGCAAAACAGTCAATTTCCACAATGTAACAGTTTTAGTAGAGAAAACAAAAGCTGGCATAATAGCTTTCAAAGTTCACGAAAACAGCGAGCAATAGAGGGGTAAAATAACTAAATTTGGCGCCAAGTATGACGCATTATGCAAAAACAAGTTAAATGTATTTTGTAAAACAGGAAATGACAACTCGCGTCATAACAAACGCAATTTCATGCTGTAACTAGCATCAACGTCGCAGGAAATGACGAACTTTGTGCCAAAACATTTTGCGCCAAAAATAAGGCAATAAAAACAGAATTTTGCGCCCTCGCGAGCCTAGATTTGCCCGCGAAAAAAAGAAAGTTAAATTAGGAAAAGAATGAATCCCAGGTAAGAAAAAAAGTTTAAATAAACTTCCCAAACACGATTCCTATACTGAAACTGTTTAGGCTGCAAAAGGGAAATACACATAGACCTGACTCATGGCAAATATAAGTAGAATACATATATTTAAAACTTTATATTAATACATAAAGCGCCAAACCATAGCTGAGAGTGTCTTAAATAATGAAAACATACTTACCGAAAGATACCCATCCACATTTAGCAGATAGCCAAACCAGTACTGAAAAAGTATCAGCAGAGGTAATGGTATAAGAGTATATCGTCAATCTGAAAAGGCATGTAGGAGATAAATCCCTACGACCGATAACAGAGAACCTTTGAAGAGATTTCCCGCAAGGAAAACCATAAAATCAAAAGGCGATACTCCCTTCACATCCCTCTGACAAACACTGTACTCTGAGAGGAATTGGGCTTCAGAATGCTTAGAAGCGCTTATCAAAGAAGAAAACCTAGAAATCAAGCACAAACTTACTTCACCACCTCCAGGAGGCAAAGTTTGTAAAACTGAATTGTGGGTGTGGTGAGGGGTGTATTTATAGGCATTTTGAGGTAAATGTGATAAAAAACAATAATAATAATAATGAAAGCACTCAGCGCCTTAACCGGATCGGCCAGGCAGAATCAGTGCCACGAGTCTGAATAGGCCCCAAGATAAAAGGGTCTGAACCCAAGCAGTGCCCAAGGCCTCACGTATTCACTCCAGAGGGAGAATAAACGATAGATAAATATAGGACCACACGCCCTTTAAAACAATCTTCCATAGAAGCAAACAGTGCGATCAAAAAGTCGTGAGTATCTATTCCAGAAACAAACATGAGCTGGAATCAATAAACAAACATCCTAACTGGAGTGAATAAGAAGGCAACCCTTAGGTTATTGCCCAATAAGAAAAGTCACAGTGACCCCGTTCTTCCCAGCTTAGAACTGGAAAAAAGATACTCAACCAATAATTTTCTAAGAGAAATCTGCATTCATTTATCTAATACTGAAAGCTATTCGAGGAAGAAGACTGAGATTTCTCAGATTCATTAAGGATGGGATCTTCCAATGATGCCAAAGTGTGCCGCAATAGGACACGCAGGCGCGCCAGTCTATACCGAAAAGCACAGCATACCCCCGCTGGAGCAAAAGACGACTCCAGCCCTGAAGGTGGACCCCGTGAAGCCTCAGGGACAGTCGTTCCCCCAGAAAGCTGAACAGGCCATCCCATGCCTGAGGAGCCCCAGATAACGGAACACGAACAATATCTTAAGCAACCTTCTGGAAGTTGCAGATGCGACAGCGCCAAAATTATGGACATGCGACCTAGTGCTGAAACCACCGGTGGGAACAAGCTACCTTCCCGAGAAGGATAAGCCAAGTCTGGGTTACCTGCATGCGTAGTAAGAGGTAGTGGAAGGGAACTCGCCACTCGGAGGACAGAAGCCCCAGAGGCTGATGGCTCAGCGGCCCCTTGATTCCCAGATACAGAGGAATTGAGCACTCTAATACGGCATTTAGAACAAACTGATAGGCTTGTATCAGTAAAATCCGAAACAGAGACATCCGTCTCCTCTATATCAGACTCCTCCATAACTAGGATATTGAATACAAAAGAGTGGACTAAAAAATCTAAATGGCACCAGACACCCACAATGCCTGGGGCACTTACCACCTCCTATGAACCAGACACCAGCAGACCAGAATTTCTCCATCACCACATGGTCAGGAATGTGGAAATGGAACCCAAAAACTTGACCACGCCCGGTCACCAGGTGAACCGTTTAGTCCAAAAAAGCATGCCCAACCGTAAGGTTGCGTCACTTTACAAAAGCCTTCATGTTCCACAAGCCATGAGCCGAAATAACACTACACATAAGCAAGTTGAATCATATAACAAACCTCCCCTGTTCAATAAACCCCCTCAGGAGATATTAACCCTCGATTCCAAGATACAAAAGGCGCCTCACTGAGACCCTGTGTTATAAGTTAGGCCCGTGAGGTGGTAGCCCCCCAGAAAAACTCCGTATACAGTACATTTCATAAAGAAAGTAAAATGAAACAATCTTACCAGAATCTACACCGTGGAACAGGAACACGGCCCTTCAAGTTTGACAGATAGTAGCATCTCTTCTGCCATGGACTTGAGAGAAGAAAGCAGGCAGCGAAACTCGTCAACGCCGATTGCTTGTGGAGCTGTTAATATCAGTCAGGATTGTTTTGCAGGAAGACTCTCCCTGCATCTCCGGACTCTAACTTTCATCCATGCTTTCACTGAAAGGCTGACAGGACTACTTTAACCTCCAGTCCCATGTTGAAGAATACTACCCTCCATAAGAGACTTATCTAAAACTTCTGACACTTCTCTGCCAACCTCCTGAGACGAAAGGCAAAGAATGACTGGGGGATGAGGGAAGTGGGAGGGGTATTTAAGCCTTTGGCTGGGGTTTCTTTGACTCCTCCTGCTGGCCAGGTTCTGAATTCCCAAAAGTAATGAATGCAGCTGTGGAATCTTTCCATTTATGAAGAAAATGTATTGAGTTGTTTTATGCCCCTTTAAAGGAGTGTTGTTTTTCAAATATCTATATTTGAAAATAACAGTTTACTAATAGCCATTGGAAATGCATTTAACAAACTGGAACAAAATGACACAAATATACTTACATCAACAATGAGGAAGTCCAGCCAACACCAGGCATTGGTGAAAAATTTCACAAATCCATAAGCCAACCATTTCAGTAACATTTCCAGGATGAAAATATACGTAAAAACTTTATCTGCGTAATCAAGAATAGTTTGGATTGTTTTCCTCTGTTCTATATAAATATCTTCAAAAGCCTAGAAAAAAAAAAGAAAGAGCTATATTATGTATTCCAATTCCAAGATTTTTAAATGGATTAAAGGCACAGTAAACCCCAAAAATTTTACTGCATTATTGAAAGGTTTGCTATTTATATTAAAAACCTTCAATATAGATGTTTTAAAACTTTTCCCTTCATCTCTACATAAATTAAATATATAATATATATAAATAAAGTCAATATTTAATGGTTTCCAAGCCGTCCATGATACTCAGATTCATGTCGTATCACGGAGGGCTACCTGGGTGCCAGGCTCAAGTACAAGCATGAGTGCACGCGCATGCAAAGAATAACAGCGACGTTACTGTCCGAAGACTAAGCTCATTTTGGCACTTCTGTCGTCATCACTGAAGATCACATTACTTTATTCTTCATTACTTCGAAAGTAATGAGCCAAACAAAAGATTAAAAAAAAAACACCATGAATTATTTATTTTAGTAAAGATGAAGTAAATATAGTACAAGATGATATTGACTTAGGGACACTGAGCTACAGAGTTTTTTTGTAACCAAGCCGTCATAAGAAAGACTATAATAATGCGCATGCATGGGAGAAAATAAAGGAGTGTGCATGCATTCAGAAGCGAGCCTGCATAAAGAATGTTTGCAAATGACTAATTTATTATCCGGCAGCGATTGACTATTAAAGGGACACTGAACCCAAAAAAATTGATTTTGTGATTCAGATAAAGCATGCAATTGTAAGCAACTTTCTAATTTACTCCTATTATCAATTTTTCTTCGTTCTCTTGCTATCTTTATTTGAAACAGAAGGCATCTAAGCTTTTTGTTGGTTCAGACTCTAGACAGCACTTGTTTATTGGTGGATGAATTTATCCACCAATCAGCAAGGACAACCCAGGTTGTTCACCAAAAATGGGCTGGCATCTAAACTTACATTCTTGCATTTCAAATAAAGATACCAAGAGAATAAAGAAAATTTGATAATAGGAGTAATTTAGAAAGTTGCTTAAAATGTCATGCTCTATCTGAATCACGAAAGAAAAAATTTGGGTTCAGTGTCCCTTTAAGTGATTAACTTTGTGAGATGGCAAAATGAACAAGTTATAAAAGTAAGTTAATTATAACATTTTATTGTATAATGTTTATAACGATAGTATTGATTGATAAGGTACTGTGGTTTAATACTGCCAAAGAAAACAAAGTTTACTGGTCCTTTAAGTAAAAATGTAGCTTGATATTGATATAAAAAGTTAATGAATGTATTTCAGAGAGGGTTTCCTGCGATACTTAAACAAACCCTATACAGGTGGCCCTCGGTTTACGACGGTTCAATTTGCGCCATTTCAGAATAACGCCCTTTTTTTGCTATTGAAAAGCATTGACTGCTATTGTAAGCATTAGCACATGCATACATTAAAATAGCCAGTAGGTGGAGCTGTCCGCTTGTGTTTCAGCAAACACATGCAAAGAAAAGCAAGCCAGACATGATCAATGGATCAGCTTTCAAAGGAACAAGAGATCTAGCAGCCATTTCCCTTAGCTGCAGACTCAATGCAGAGAACTGTTTGCAGAAAAAGGCAAGTAAAAAACGTTTTTGTTCATTAAACTTAGTTTGATGATGATACAGTCAGTTGTGTGATTAAACACAGGCAGGCTAACCAGTGTATAACCAGACCTGAGCAATGGAGCCGTTTTTTAAAGGAACAAGATCTAGCAGCCACTTCCCTTCGTTGCAGAAAAATGCAAGTAAAAAAACGTTTTTCTTCATTAAACTTAGTTTGATAATGATACAGTCCTGTTGTGTGATTATTTTGTTTTTGTTCATTAAACTTAGATTGATGATTATACAGTCTGTGTTTGTGTGATAATTGTATTAGGTGTGGTTTAGCAAATGTTTACTAAACTTAGTTTGATGATGATACAATCTATTTTATTAGGTTTATAATGCTGTTTAGCATTTAAAGTTTTCATTTCAAAGCTTTAAAAATAATGTATTAGGTGTTACTTATGTCAATTTTGAGAGGGGCCTGGAACCTAACTCCCTCACTTCCCATTGACATTATAAACTGGGTTTCAATTTACAACGGTTTCGCTTTACAACCATTCCTTCTGGAACCTAACCCCGGCGTAAACTGAGGGCTACCTGTACAAAGCATCTAAAGAAATAAAATTGCATTTCTATATAGATCACTTATAATTTGGGAAATGTACCCTTCTTGGGAAAACAGGAAGTACCTATAGAAGATAGGAAACAACTATAACACAGTTGCCTGTTTCTAAAGTGCATTCAATTTTATGAATGCTATATTATTATTTATAAAGTGTCAGCATACTGCAGTACTCTGCTATTATATTATTGCAGAGTAAAATAAGCAAATACATTTACATCAACAATGCCCATGGGTTACCGTTTGCTGTAAACCATATTAAAATGGGGTGATATATAGGACAAGTGGGGTTGGAAGCTTAAAGGGTAAAGTGTTAAATAGGGAAAGTTGAGAGAGAAAAAGCTTACGGTACTTAGTATGCGAGACAGGTTGTGATAAAGTATATAGACAGACAACTAGAAATGCTGTATATGTAAAACAGAACTTACCAGTGCTCCACTGCTTAATAAAATCATGAAGATAATAAAGGATTCAAACCAAGCGTGCTCTACTATAAGAAAGCAGGTTTTCCTGAGAGTCCACCAACTTTTGCCAAATCCCTCTTCCACACTGACTTGAAGACACTTAAAGCGAGCCACACAACCTGCAAGAGAAAATGCATTCTTTTGTAACTTCAAAACAAATTATAGTTAGGTATTATCCATAACCTTATTTATTATAATGATGGCACTGTTACAACTGCACTGATCTGTCTTTGTCCATTTAAATGACTTGTTATTCAAACTATGATACTACAGATTATCTGAATTAAGTATTGATCTTTCCAATATTACAAGATATTTGTTACAGACTCATCTAAGTAAATTGTGATCAGTGACAAAGGCCCACCTATTTCCCAGCTTTCACATAACCTTGGTATAGTAAAGTATTATCTAGAATAATAGATGTTTGCTAACAGGGACATAAATGCCAAAATTCAGACTTTTGTGATTCAGACAAAAAATGCTAATTTAAAAAAAAACTAAAAACTTGACAATATAGTTGCCTGTAGTTTATCTTGGTATCCTTTGATAGTTCCTTTTCATGAGAGCATACAGTGTAATGCTCAGAGGTCTGCATGTGTCCTGAGCATTATATGGCAGCAGTGTTTTTAACAATGTAACAGTGATGTACATATAGTGCTCAAGACGTGAACACTACTACATTTTTTAGCTCCATCTGGATGTTTATTTTTGACTTCCAAATCCATTTACAAATGCTCACCCTCAGTAAAACAGGCATCTGGATCTAAATACTCTTCTGGCTGCTGCTCAACAGGAACTTCTTCTTCTTCAGGCTTTATGTCTATTGTACTTCCTTCTGAAGAGCTTGTGTCATATGTTTTCTACAATATAACAGATATATAAGGTAACAAGCTAGTAAGAAGCTGGATAAAAAAAACACAATATAATATACATGTACCTATACCTGAGCTTTTTAGTGTACCCCATAGAAGACAATGAGGCATTTTATTATCCAAATAAGTAAAAAAAAAAATTATGCTTACCTAATAAATTTCTTTCTTTCTAGATATGGAGAGTCCACAACATCATTCAATTACTAGTGTGAATATCACTCATGGCCAGCAGGAGGAGGCAAAGAGCACCACAGCAAAGCTGTTAAATATCACTCCCCTACCCATAATCCCCAGTCATTCGACTAAAGAGAAATAGAAAAGGAATAACACCAAGGTGTAGAGTGCCTGAGGTTTAGTCTAACATAACAGTCTTAATTAAGGGTGGGGTCATGGACTCTCCATATCCGGAAAGAAAGAAATTTATCAGGTAAGCATAAATTTAGTTTTCTTTCCTAAGATATGGAGAGTCCACAACATCATTCAATTACTAGTGGGAACCAATACCCAAGCTAGAGGACAGAGTATGAACAGCGAGGGAGAACAAGACAGGCAGACCTAAACAGAAGGCACCACCGATTGAAGAACCTTTCTCCCCAAAAGAAGCCTCAGCCGAGAAAAAAGTATCAAATTTATAAAAATTTTAAAAAATATGCAGAGAGGACCAAGTTGCAGCCTTGCAAATATATTCCACAGAAGCTTAATTTTTGAAAGCCCAAAAAAGAGGTGACAGCCCTAGAAGAATGAGCTCTAATTCTCTCAGGAGGCTGCTGTCCTGCAGTCTCAAAAGCAAAACTAATTATCCTTTCTCAACCAGAGGGAAAAAGAAGTAGCAGTAGCCTTTGATCCTTACACTTTCCTGAGAAACAAACAAACAGGGCAGAAGACTGGCGAAAATTCTAGTTGCCTGTAAGTAGAATTTTAGAGCATGTGCAACATCCAAGTTGTGCCACAGACGTTCTTTATGAGAAGAAGGATTAGGACAGAAAGAAGGAATAACAGTATCCTGATTAATATTTCTAACCGAAACCACTTTAGGGAGAAACCCATTTTAGTACAAAGAACCGCCTTGTCTGCATTAAAGATAAGTTAAAGCGAATCACACTGCAAAGCCGAGGGTTCTGAAACTCCCCTAGCAGAAGAGATAGAAATAACCTTCCAAGATAACAACTTAATATCTATGAAAAGCATAGGATCAAACTGAGCCTGATGCATAACTTTAAGAACAAAGTTAAGACTCCAAGGAGGAGTAACAGGTTTAAACACAGGCCTGATTATGACCAGGGCCTGATAAAAAGACTGAACATCTGGCACATACGCCAGACGCTTATGAAACAAAGTAGATAAAACAGAAATCAGAGAGCTGACTGACAACCCTTTTTCCAGACCTTCCTGGAGAAAAGACAAAATTCTAGGAATCCTAACCCAACTCCAAGAGTAGCCTTTGGATTCACACCAATAAAGTATTTACATCATACCTTATGGTAAATTTAACGAGTAACAGGCTTGCGAGCCTGCAGCATGGTCTCAATGACCAACTCAGAAAACCCACGCTTAGTCAAAACTAAGCGTTCAAACTCCAAGCAGTCAGCTTCAGAGAAACAAAATTTGTAAGGAAGAAAGGACACCGAGTTAGAAGGTCCTTACACAGAGAGAACCTCCAAAGTGGCAGAGATGACATAAAAAGCAACTTAAGGCCATGCAAGAAGAACTAGCAACACCCACAGTAAGATTCAAACTCTCAACCTCCAGGTGATGAAGCTGCTAAGCTAACCACTAGACCAAACCAGCGGGCTTGCTTTTCACTAGATCTACAAACCAGATCCAGCGAGAGCATGCAGGAGCTTTTAGAATTACCAACACAGTCTCCTGATTGATACGAGCAAAGACTTGTGGAAAGAGTGCAAATGGCAGAAACAGGTATGCTAGACCGAAAATCCCAAGGAACCGCCAGAGCACCTATCAGAGCAGCCTGCAGATCCCTTGACCTTGAACCATACCATGAAAATTTGGCGTTCTGCGAGATGCCATCAGAACTCCGGCACCCCCCAAATGAGGATTAACCTGGAGAACACCTCCGGATGGAGAACCCACTCCCCGGAAAGAAATGTCAGTCTGCTCAGGAAATCTGCTTCCCAGTTGTCTACTCCTGGAATGTGGATGGCAGATAAACAATTGTGGGCTTCCGCACACTGAAATTCCGAGCCACCTCCTTCACGACTAAAGAACTCCTAGTTCCTCCCAGGTGGTTGATGAAAACATCTTATGTGATGTTGTCTGACTGGAATCTAATAAACCGGATAAGAACAACTGAGGCCAAGCCATCAGAGCATTGTAAATCGCTCTCAATTCCAAGATGTTTATGGGGAGAGCAGACTCCTCCCGAGTACATAGTCCCTGTGCCTTTAACGAGTCCCAGACTACTCATTTAGTTTACAACGCTATAAGGCCTTGAGGCCAAATTGGCGTTCTGAGCTGTGGTGAGGGAAACCCTCAAAACAGATTGAGTTACCCTGAGTACCTATTAGCTACCACAAATTAGTTAGTAGGCATAGCAAATAAAAACACAAACAAAACACAGGAAAGTGGCATCCCCCTCTCCCTTTCCTGTGTTTTGTTTGTGACATTGAACCAGTTGTTCTTTCATACTACCTTATCCACCCATATAATTCACACATTTTCGATCTGATCGATAGCAGATTAGTGGTTACTACAAATCCCCTGAGTTGCTTACCTATTAGGTACTATTGAGACCCCGAGGGTTTCTAATTATAATAGGGCTACGAATTTATATAGCCCAGCCTTAGTAGACGTGCTAATTTTAACATATGTATACCCTCAGTTTTTTAACCAATTAAGTAAAAGTTAATTTTTATGTAATTTTTCATTCTTTGCTGTGATTTGATATTTTCTTACAACGTTCATGAGTGCTATATTTGTACTCTTCTATCAGTCCTTTACTGATTTGTTTTTGAGATTTGAATAGAATCCTAGGCCCTGTTTCCTTACTTGAACTAGAACTATCACTCCCAGGGAGGAAGGTCCTGATCACAGTTCAAGAATGCCTCTGTTTTTATCTGGTTTGCAGATAATCTTGAGAGGTGAAATCTGCCGCTGGGAGGGAAATTATTTATTTGTAACCCCGAGATACTATGTCCACAGCCCAATGATCTGATACATCTTGTATCCATGCTAAATAAAAAACAGAGAAGTCTGTCCCCCACTTGATCCGATTTCGGACCGGGAACAGACCCTTCATGCCGACTTTGGTTCAGCTGCAGGTATCTTTGGTTGCTTCCCCTTGATCCAAGACTGACTGGGTTTCCAAGAAAACCTGGACTGTTCCTGCATGGAAGACAAAGAGGAAGACTTTCCTTAGAAATTACTCTTACATCCTTTAGGTATGTTCTTCTTGTCTTGTATTTCTACCCGTAATATCAGAAATTAAATCTACCAGGTCAAAGCTAGAAGCTTGAATTTAGAGGTAACATCAGCTAACCAAGATTTTAGCCACAACGCCCAGACATCTTCGCTCCCAGTCTAATAACCTGCAAGTTAGCATCAGAAAAAAAGGAATTGGCTACTTTGAGAGCCTAATCCTATCTTGAATCTCCTCCAACAGAGTATCTACTAAAATAGATTTAGACAAGGCGTTGCACCAATAAGATGCCGCACTTGCTACAGAGGCATTACAAACTGCAGATTGCCGTTGAAGACCTAGATGAACATACATATGCTTCAAATAAGCCTCCAGCTTTTTATCCAGGCTATCCTCTAGAAGGATCTTTGTTCTCTAAGCCAGAGTAGAAATTTTAGGCACCGTGCACCATGAATCTTAGATGGAGTCAGCAACAGGAAGCATAATTTAAAAAACGGGAGACAGGGAGAAAGGTATACCTGGCTTCTCCTAATCCTGTGAAAAATTCTCCGTCACACGGTCTAGAACAGGAAACAGTTTCACAGAGGAAGGAACATCATAGAATGTAATACATTTACAAGATTTCTTAGGGTTGACAACGACAGAAGTATCAAAGTCATCCAAAGAAGCCAAAACCTCCTTTAACAGTACACGAAGATGAACAAGCTTAAATCTGAAGTTTACTTCTTTAGTATCAGATGAAGGAATTATACTGTCCGAATCTGAGATTTCCCCCTCAGAGGCTACTGACGTATCCTCCTCAGACTTATGAGAGAGGGCAACCTGTGTAGCAGTAGGTGGAACAGAAACCTTTCTATCTGAATGTCTAATTATCCTTTTGCGTTTTTCTCAGCATAGGAAAAAAAAATAGATAATGCTGCAGATACCGCAGAAGATACCTGTGCAGCAAAAGCTGGAGGCAAATAAACTCCTCCAGGAGGCTGAGAGGAACCGCAGGGCACTGCATGTGACGACAATTAGACGTGAGACGTTTGAGGAGAAAGCTGCGGCAAAATCTGAACAGCATTATCCTGGGAGACAATAGGCTCAGAGGGCAACAATTTGTGTTTACATTCTAGCGCTCTTGCTAAAAAGCACAAAATTGCATAGGCAAAACAATATGGGCCTCTAGACATAATAGTAAAAAACTGAAAAACAGAGTGCACATAAGTGTATTCTATAAGCTTCTTTTCAGACTAGCCCTTCCCTAGGTATAGTAAAATATAAAATATAAGAAGTGTAGAATAAGGAGCACTCAAAGAGAGAGCAATAGAATACTGGAGTCTGATAATACACTAAATATATTATACAGAAACTAAAAATATTTAAAATAATTTAAAGATTCATACAAAATACATATATTCGACGCAATAAAATAAAGGGCTCAACGAGTCACTAATATAATATATAAGCAGCAGCAACTACTGTGCAGAAAAATAATGTGCAAAAGAATGATGCACTAAGAATAAATGTGCTAAAAGCTAGTGTGCAAAAGATCTAATAAAAGATTCAAACAGTAAGGAAAAAATAAACTTATGTCTTCCTTACCTCTAAGAGTGATAACTCTAATAATCAAATAGCAACAATAACGATGTGTCTAAATGTGTGAAATAGTGGATACAATCCTACAGAGAATCCAAACTAAAAGTCTAGTGCAGTGTTGGCATGGTGCTGTGCAAGGTTGAGCGTTTCGCCCTTGACAAGGGCTTTATCAAAACATAATTTGAGTCATCTGTATCTGTCTTTTAAACACGCCTCCCATGTCCTCCATTGGTTCTTGAAACTCTCAAAGCTAAAGGTGGAATGACTATTAAAGGTGGATTCTCATTTTCATAATTTGATCCGCTTATATTGTCATGGATATAATTACATTTATTTATACTCCTATTATATCAACAAATATAATTTTTTTTTTAAAAACCTGATACAAAACATGATAAAAAAGCAACACACAAAGTAATATTAAATCTTATGCAGGGTTAAAATACATTACATTATATATAAATAAAATCAATGTCAACATAATTCATCCAATAGTTTTATAATGTTGACAATTTTATAGGAAATATAACCTTTCTAAACACAAAAAGGAGTGTTAATTGTTAGTGAAAGATGAACTTTTTTGGATTTAGGGTAATATTTAATACTGAGTAGAAGGTGACCTATCAAGCTAAAACTTTATTATCCAGTTCCGCTAGAAAGGGAGATATGTCCAATTCAGAATTTAGGTCGGAGGGATGTAGAGTTTGCATGTTGTAAATAAACTCTGCTTCCTTCACAGGAGTTGTTGCTCAAAATTACCCCCTATGCAATCAGCATTAACTTTTGAAATTCCCCAGAATCTTTTAAACTATTATTGTGTGTTTCACAGAAATTATTATACTGTTCCTAAGCTTTTCAATGGTTTCAGTGGAACCATTTAGCCAGTGGAAAAATAATATCCCAAAAATGCAATGTCTGAGAATCAAATGCAATTGCTCTAGACATGCAGACTATGAGGAACAGGTACAGATCCTTGAAAGAAAATTCCTTGAAAGAGGTTACCACCCTTAAACTATTGAAAAAGCTAAGGAACAGGTAGATAAAAAGATAGAAAAGGTCTACTTACATATAACAGGATGAGGTTACCAATAAACTAAATGTTCTCTTAGTAACAGAATTACAACTTTGACAATCATATATTGGGAAAAAAAGCATTTAGAAGCATTGGCATCTAATACATACAGATAAAATCATAGGGGATAAGATACCCAATTCCCCGCAAATAGTATATAAAAAGGCTAGAAACATGAGAAGTATATTGGCTCCTAGTGAGTTTAAAAAAAAAGTAAAAAATCGATAAAAGAAAGTGACATCCAAGGGAATCTACTAAAAAAAAATTTTACCTTGTTTTGGATGTATATCTTGTAAATATAGTACCAAGTGTAAAGAAATTAAATCTAGACAGAATGACTACATAGACAGAATGACTACATAAACAAAATCAAAGAAACAATAACATGTCAGGATAAGGGTGTAGTCATTATAGAATGCTCTTGTCACCGGTAATACATTGGGGAGATTACAATAACCCTAAGGGAACAAATACGTGAACACCTATACTGTATAAAGAAGGGAAAGCTGGATACATCTGTATAATCATTTTCGTGAAGAACACAATAATAATTTAAAAGATTTTAAATTCTGGGGAATTTCAAAAGTTAATGCTGATTGGATAGGGGGTAATTTTGAGCAGAAACTCCTGAGAAAGGAAGCAGAGTTTATTTACAACATGCAAACTCTACATCCCTCCTGCCTAAAATTCTGAATTGGGCATATCTCCCTTTCTAGTTACATAAGAGGAACTGGAGAATAAACTTTTAGCTTGATAGGTCACCTTCTACTCAGTATTAAATATTACCCTAAATCCAAAAAAGTTAATCTTTCACTATTATTTAACACTCCCTTTTGTATTTAGAAAAGTTATATTTCCTATAAAATTGGCAACATTATAAAACTATTGGATCAATTATGTTGACATTAAATTTATTTATATATAATGTAATGTATTTTAACCCTGCATAAGATTTAATATTACTTTGTGTGTTGCTTTTTATCATGTTTTGTATCAGGTTTTTTAAATGTTTTTTTTTTTTATATTTGTTGATACAATAGGAGTATAAATAAATGTAATTATATCCATGACAATGTAAGCGTATCAAATGATGAAATGGAAAATCCACCTTTAATAGTCATTCCGCCTTTAACTTTAAGTTTTCAAGAACCAATGGAGGACATGGGAGGTGTATTTAAAAGACATACAGATGACCCAGATTATGTTTTGATAAAGCCCCTGTCAAAGGCGAAACACGTCAACCTTGCACAGCACCACAACAGCACTTGCACTACCTCAGCAAATTGAAAAGTGGTATCAACGGTCGGAGTGAGGACGCCGAGGTAAACCGCGATTGTGGCCAAGGGTTCGTGATCATACACCCAACAATTAGAAGACCATATCACTACATACTAAGTACGGAACAACTGAAAACAGAGGAGGATACCGAGGTAAGCCACGATTGTGGCAGAGGGACCTGGCAAATTACATCCTCTTATGGTAAGAGAGCATCTGCACTTACAAGTGGGACAGATATCTTCACATCACTATTATCTCTGAGGTCAGTTTGATTTACCCCTGTCAACTGATGCTATGCTTAACTAGACTGTTGCTTTAAACTGTCCGAATCACTTTGAATTAGTGTGCCGCTGCACACTTTGGAAGCAATAGATATCGCACTGCACTGGACTTTTAGTTTTGGATTCTCTGTAGGATTGTATCCACTATTTCACACATTTAGACACATCGTTATTGTTGCTATTTGATTATTAGAGTTATCACTCTTAGAGATAAGGAAGACATAAGTTTATTTTTTCCTTACTGTTTGGATCTTTTATTAGATCTTTTGCACACTAGCTTTTAGCACATTTATTCTTAGTGCATCATTCTTTTGCACATTAATTTTCTGCACAGTAGTTGCTGCTGCTTATATATTATATTAGTGACTCATTGAGCCCTTTGTTTATTTGATTGCGATCGCAATCACAGTATTTTTATCCAGGGAGACGTCCCTTTTTTATATATGTATTATCATTATAATGTTTAAATATATGTATTTTGTATGAATCTTTGAATTATTTTATATATTTTTAGTTTCTGTATAATAAAAATATTTAGTGTATTATCAGACTCCAGTTTTCTATTGCTCTCTCTTTGAGTGCTCCTTATTCAACACTTCTGATATTTTACATCCTCTAGACATAATAGACACTTGTCAAAAGAATCAGAATCTTGATCCAGGTCTATAGCTGCAATAATAAAATTACTCCCAAACAAATGAGAATTATATTTTTAATTAGACACTTTAATCCCTAAAAGCGTTAATACGCTAATGACAAAAAACTTCCCCTAATGAACAACATAATTTAAGTAAGAACTTACCTGATAAATTCATTTCTTTCATATTGGCAAGAGTCCATGAGCTAGTGACGTATGGGATATACAATCCTACCAGGAGGGGCAAAGTTTCCCAAACCTCAACATGCCTATAAATATACCCCTCACCACACCCACAAGCCAAGTAGTGGGGTGATATAAAAAGGAGTAAAAAGCATCAAAAAGGGAACTGGAAATATAATTGTGCTTTAAACAAAAAAAAACATAACCACCATAAAAAAGGGTGGGTCTCATGGACTCATTGCCAATATGAAAGAAATTAATTTATCAGGTAAGTTCTTAAATAAATTATGTTTTCTTTCATGTAATTGGCAAGAGTCCATGAGCTAGTGATGTATGGGATAGTAATACCCAAGATGTGCAACTCCACAGAAGAGACACTAGAGGGGGAGGGATAAAATAAAAACAGCCATTTTCCACTGAAAAAATTAAAGCATAAGCAGATAAATTAAACTGAAACAGCTGCCTAAAGAACTTTTCTACCAAAAACTGCTTCCGAAGAGGCAAATACATCAAAACGGTAGAATTTAGTAAATGTATGCAAAGAAGACCAAGTCGCTGCTTTGAAAATCTGATCAATTGAAGCTTCATTCTTAAAAGCCCATGAAGTGGAGACTGATCTAGTAGAATGAGCTGTAATTCTCTGAGGTGGGGCCTGACCCGACTCCAAATACGCCTTATGAATCAAAAGCTTTAACCAAGATGCCAAGGAAATGGCAGAAGCTTTCTGACCTTTCCTAGAACTGGAAAAGACAACAAATAGACTAGAAGTCTTCCTGAAATCTTTAGTAGCTTCAACATAATATTTCAAAGCTCTTACAACATCCAGAGAATGTAAGGATCTCTCCAAAGAATTCTTAGGATTAGGACACAAAGAGGTGACCTCAATTTCTCTATTAATGTTGTTAGAATTCACAACTTTAGGTAAAAATTTAAATGAAATCCGCAAAACTGCCTTAACTTGATGAAAAATCAGAAAAGGTGACTCACAAGAAAGAGCAGATAATTCAGAAACTCTTCTAGCAGAAGAGATAGCCAAAAGGAACAACACTTTCCAAAAAAGTAGTTTAATATCCAAAGAATGCATAGGCTCAAAACAAAAGGAGGAGCCTGTAAAGCTTTCAAAACCAAATTAAGACTCTAAGGAGGAGATATTAATTTAATGACAGGCTTAATACGGACCAAAGCTGAACAAAACAGTGAATATCAGGAAGCTTAGCAATCTTCAAGGAACTTGCAGACAAACCTTTATCCAAACCATCCTGAAGAAACTGTAAAATTCTAGTAATTCTAAAAGAATGCCAGGAGAATTTATGAGAAGAACACCATGAAATATAAGTCTTCCAAACTCGATAATAAATCTTCCTAGAAACAGATTTAAGAGCCTGTAACATAGTATCAATCACGGAGTCAGAGAAACCTCTATGACTAAGCACTAAGCGTTCAATTTCCATACCTTCAAATTCAATGATTTGAGATCCTGATGGAAAAATGGTCCTTGAGACAGAAGGTCTGGTCTTAAAGGAAGTGGCCAAGGTTGACAACTGGACATCTGGACAAGGTCCGCATACCAGAACCTGTGAGGCCATGCTGGTGCTACCAGAAACACACCAACGAAGGTTCCATGATGATCTTGGAGATCACTCTTGGAAGAAGAACTAGAGGCAGGAAGATATAAGCAGGTTGGTAAAACCAAGGAACTGCTAACGCCTCCACCGACTCTGCCTGAGGATCCCTGGACCTGGACAGGTACCTGGGAAGTTTCTTGTTCAGATGGGAAGCCATCAGATCTAATTCTGGAAGACCCCACATCTAAAAAATCTGAAAAAACATCTGGATGGAGAGACCACTCCCCCGGATGTAAAGTCTGACGGCTGAGATAATCCGCTTCTCAATTGTTTACACCTGGGATATGTACCGCAGAAATTAGACAAGAGCTGGATTCCGCCCAAGAAAGTAACCAAGATACTTCTTTCATAGCTAGGGGACTGCGAGTCCCACCCGGATGATGGACATATGCCACAGTTGTGATATTGTCTGTCTGAAAACAAATGAATGGTTCTCTCTTTAACAGAGGCAAAACCTGAAGAGCCCTGAAAATAGCACAGTTCTAAAATATTGATTGGTAACCTCGCCTCTTGAGATTTCCAAACCCCTTGTGCTGTCAGAGATCTCCAGACAGCTCCCCAACCTGAAAGACTTGCATCTGTTGTGATTACAGTCCAGGTTGGACGAACAAAAGAGGCCCCTTGAATTATACGGTGGTGATTTAACCACCAAGTCAGAGAAAGTTGAACATTGGAATTTAAGGATATTAATTGTGATATCGTTGTATAATCCCTGCACCATTGATTTAGCATACAAAGCTAGAGAGGTCTCATATGAAAACGAGCAAAGGGGATTGTGTCCGATGCATAGCCACTGAAGGGAATGATTGAGACTGAAGGTTCTGACAGGCTGAAACCAATTTCATTTGACTCTTTCCTGTTAGAGACAGAGTCATGGACACTGAATCTATCTGGAAACCTAAAAAGGTGACCCTTGTCTGAGGAATCAAGGAACCTTTTGGTAAATTAATCCTCCAACCATGTCTTTGAAGAAACACTAGTTGATTCATGTGAGATTTGGCAAAATGTAAAGACTGAGCTAGTACCAAGATATCATCCAAATAAGGAAACACCGCAATACCCTGTTCTCTGATTACAGAGAGTAGGGCACAGAGAACTTTTTTAAAAAATCTTGGAGCTGTCACTAGGCCAAATGGAAGAGCGACAAATTGGTAATGCTTGTCTAGAAAAGAGAATCTCAGAAACAGATAGTGGTCTGGATGAATCGGAATATGAAGATATGCATCCTGTAAGTCTATCATGCACATATAATGACCTCGCTGAACAAAAGTCAGAATAGTCCTTATAGTCACCATTTTGAAAGTTGGCACTCTTACAAAACGGTTCAAAATTTTCAGATCCAGAACTGGCTTAAATGAATTTTCTCTCTTTGGGACAATGAATAGATTTGAATAAAACCCCAGACCCTGTTCCTGAAACTGAACTGGTATAATTACCCCTGAAAGCTCTAGATCTGAAACACACTTCAGAAAAGCCTGAGCCTTCACTGGAATTGCTGGAACGTGTGAGAGAAAAAAAACTTCTCACAGGAGGTCTCTCTCTAAATCCTATGCAATACTCTTGAGAGACAATGCTCTGAATCCATTGATTTTGGACAGAAACTGCCCAAATGTTTTACCCTTAGATATTTTATCCTGAGGTAAAAAAACCTCCCTTTTCCCCAGTAACAGTTGAAATAATTGAATCCAACTGAGAACCAAATAAATTGTTACCTTGGAAAGAAAGAGATAGTAATCTAGACTTCGATACCATGTCAGCATTCCAATATTTGAGCCACAAAGCTCTTCTAGCTAAAATAGCTAAAGATATCAAAAATAGCATCACAGATAAAATGATTAGCATGTTGAAGCAAGCAAACAATACTAGACAAATCAGGATGTTTCCTGTTGCGGTAAACTTTCCAACCAAAAAGTTGATGCAGCTGCAACATCAGCCATAGAAATGGCAGGCCTGAGAAGATAGCCAGAATATAAATAAGCTTTCCTTAGATAAAATTCAAGTTTCCTATCTAAAGGGTCCTTAAAGGAAGTACTATCTTCCATAGGGATAGTAGTACGTTTGGCAAGAGTAGAGATAGCCCCATCAACTTTGGGGTTTTTTTCCCAAAACTCCAATCTAATTGCTGGCAAAGGATACAACTTTTTAAACCTAGCAGAAGGAATAAAAGTAGTACTAGGCATATTCCATTCCTTTGAAATCATATCAGAAATAGCATCAGGAACTGGAAAAACCTCTGGAGTAACCACAGGGGGTTTATAAACAAAATTTAAACATTTACTAGTTTTAATATCAAGAGGACTAGTTTCCTCAATATCCAAAGTAATCGACACCTCTTTTAACAAGGAATGAATATACTCCATCTTAAAGAGATAAGTAGATTTGTCAGTGTCAATATCTAGTAGGATCTTCTGAATCAGATAGATACTCATCAGGAGGAGGATAAATCAGTATGTTGTCGGTCATTTGAAATTTCATCAACTTTATGAGAAGTTTTAAGAGACCTTTTACGTTTATTAGAAGGCGGAATAGCAGACAAAGCCTTCTGAATCGCATCAGCAATAAAATATTTTATATTCACAGGGATATCATGTACATTAGATGTTGAAGGAATAACTGGCATTATACTAGTACTGATGGATACATTCTCTTTATGTAAAAGCTTATCATGACAACTGTCACATACTAATGCTGGATATATAATATCCGCTAACTTACAACAGATACACTTATCTTTGGTAGAACTGTTATCAGGTAGCAGGAATCCAACAGTGGTTTCTGAGACAGGCTCAAATTGAGACATCTTGAAAATTTAAGAGAAAAAACATATAAAGCATAATTATCAATTTCCTTATATGGCAGTTTCAGGAATGGGAAAAAATGCAAACAGCATAGTCCTCTGAACATAGAAAAAGGCAAGAGGCACATAGGAAGTGGGGTTTAAATAATAAAATGATTTGGCACCAAGTATAACGCGCAACGCAAAATGTTTTTTTTGGCACTAACAACATCCGGAAATTATGCAACTCGTGTCATGGCAGACGCAACCTTGTGCAAGGAACCTGGCGTCAACTAAGACGCCGAAAATTATGAATTTGCGTCACCGAACGTACCTTCACGCCAAAAAAATTCTTGTGCCAAGAATGACGCAATACATATTAGAATTTTGCGGCCTCGCAAGCCTAATTTTGCCCGCGAAAATTAATGAAAACAGTCAATTTTGAAGAAAAGACTATACCCAAGGTAAGAAAAAAAAACTTCCTAAGTATGTTTTCCCCATTTTGAAACTGATAGTCTGCAAAAGGGAATATACATAAACCTGACTCCAAAGTGAGGCAAAGTTTTTAAAACTGAATTGTGGGTGTGGTGAGGGGTGTATTTATAGGCATTTTGAGGTTTGGGAAACTTTGCCCCTCCTGGTAGGATTGTATATCCCGTACGTCACTAGCTCATGGACTCTTGCCAATTACATGAAAGAAATAACCACTGCAGCAACCTCTGCACCTCAGAGTGGGGTGCCCTACCGCATTCAGAGGATCCCCAAAATGACTGCACCGGGACTGCTGGAAACGATGAAAGCATTGTGACTGACTAACTTCAATATCTACTGCTGCAAAAGCAACAAGCAAATAGGCAGCTCCTACATGACTCCTTAACACCGCTCAATGAACGGAAGACAAGGAGATCACATGACCGGCAGAAACAAGGAACTGTGCAATACTAAAAGCCTGCGTTTCCCTGCTGAAGGAAAAAGGAAGTCGTTTAAAAGCTTAAAGGAACCGCCATAAAAAAACGGACCAAAATTTTAAATTGAAAATTTGTCTCAAATACACAGTCAAACATAACATGCCCCAATAAAAACTTGAACACACAAAGTTTTAATAAAATAAGAGCCACATAAGGAAAAAACTTCCCCATAAGAGAAGTATTAACCCATGTTTGTCCCCTTCACAAGCATAAGTGCCTGCCCACTGCCACAATAATCCCAATTATAAAGGATAATACATTAGTCCCAAAATTCTGCAGAGTTAACTCCTTAAGTGCAAGTCTCCAGTTCCTAGAAGACAAAAAGCACTTACCTGCAGTCTGTCTGGCAGGAAGACAGCTCACAAGGCATGAAAGGACACATACTCCTTAGAGAGACCTGTAGAAAAAAGAAAGAACAGAGTAAACAACTCTGACTTTCTATAGCTAATGTTCGGAAACAAAGTAAGCACCACCTCACAACTTCCTAACTGCTTAAATGCAACCACTACTCTACTGAAGAGATTAACATGGACTCGGCTAAACCCCAAATCCTTGATTGCAAGGAAAAATACCCAAAAAAGGAATTCATTTCTTCAGACACCAAACTTCACCTCATCCATAGACAGAGGCAAAGAGAATGACTGGGGATTATGGGTAGGGGAGTGACATTTAACAGCTTTGCTGTGGTGCTCTTTGCCTTCTCCTGCTGGCCAGGGGTGATATTCCCACTAGTAATTGAATGACATTGTGAACTCTCTATATCTTAGGAAAGAAAAGGAAGAGCAGCTATGGATTATGCTCTAGGGATGTAATTGCACCATGGCGCTACCATTTTTACACTTCACTTCTAGGCTATATAAATATATATAGTGCATTTGTTTATTTATTTTTATTAAATAAATCTTTGAAAATCATATTACATGAATAAATCTCTATCACAACAAATTTATAAAGTGGTGTTTAAAACATAAAGCAAATACTTATAATTTAGAATACAAAATAGTACTCTGTTAGCACCGAATATTACAGTGATTTTAAACACACAAAACAACTGAAACCAAAATTGTGATTTTACCAAGGGCACTCTAATAATTACAATAAGAATCAAATCCTACTATTTATAGTCGGCTTGGGTACTTAATATCTTTTAATACCTTTTTAAATTATGTCAGTGAAAACACAGAATAAAGGATACAATTGTAGGCACTTTCTATTCCTTGTGAATTAAGTTCACTATTAGGAACAAGAACAGTGATTAAAATATATCCATTATCAAGTCAAATAAAAAAAATGAGCATAAATATTAAAAGCACAGGGTGAACAGTATTGTAATTATGTGATGATTTTGAATATCCAGAACAAATTGAAAGCCACTGAATATCTCAGTATTAACAAAATACTTACTGCTGGTTTAATATATTTGACATTTTGGAAACCAAGATTGTACTGTGTATCTTTCTATTAAGGGGATTTGTTCTTGTACCTGAATCTAGGTAATTATTGTATAAATAATATCCAATCTGGAATCTAAATATATTATAAACATAGGGGTCCATTTATTAAAGTTTCAAAAAGTAGAAGTGATTGTATGTGAGAATCTCCATGTACCTTTTAGCCCTCTGAATTAGTGTCCAATGCCAACATTGATTAAAATCAGTGCCCCGGTATATCTGTGACAAATCACAGATAGTTGATGAAGATTGATAAATTACAAGCCAGACTAGACGTTTATAAGTGGTTAGACATTGGTGGTCTCAAAGCAATATTTATGCAGTCTATGTATTATGCAGTCTATGCCGTTTATCCTCCCAAAACCTCCCCTTATATTGATCTCTTTGAAAAAGATATTTACTGGTGAAAAATGTCAGGGGGGTTTGTCAGATGTGTCACCCTGATATCACACTGACAGTAAATTTAATTTTCCTTTACAAATACATTTCAAATAAACATTAACTCACTTTTATTCTCTAATATTTTTTCAGAACTTTATTATACCAATAGTATATGGAAACACATTTAGCTCTTTTTTATAGGGATATAAACAACTTTTAATTAAAAGTGCTTTCTGTAGTACTGCAATAAATGTATATTAAAAGTCAGATGTGTAAACATTCTGAATGCATTAACATTTTACTGCACTATGTTTTAATGGTCAATCCCAGCCCCCACCACTCACCTTTTTTCAAGGAGCCAATTTGGAATTGTCTACTAGAGCCACTGTCATTTTATTACTAAAATTTGCCTTGTTTTGCTTATTGTATGATCTCTGTTTAGTCCAACTAAGGACCAATATACAGTATTAGGCTTGTGAAGTCTGCAGTTTCAGTTAAATCCACCATTTTCAGAATTAAATTATAGAAAAATGGAAAAAAATATGAAAATATATTCCAAAGTTTTTTGATACTACGAATAATTAAACATTTTATATTACAATCTTAGTTAATTAGGTAACTAATAGTGTGCTGTAAATAATTGCAAGCTATTTTAAAAGATGTCTATTGAGTTTATAAAACCCTGACCTGCCTATATGTGTGTTTATAAAAATTGATCCACATTTTATGTCTTTTTTTTTTTTTTTTTAAAGAAACTGTTGTGCAAATATTCAGTAGCTATAGTTAGACAATTTTATTAGGGTTTTATGGTTCTAACTAATGAATTTCCGAAAAAAAGAGAGGATACTCTTAATAACCAATACATAGATTTAAAGTAAGAAAGCTTACATCTTCATCTGATACACTGCTAAAATCTTCTGTGTTAAGATGTTCAAAATCAGACTCTCCAACTGCAATGGGCACTTTGACGGTCAGGTTTGGGTTATTTATAAAAGACATATGGTCCTCGTCTATCATGTATTTTTCCACACTACTGCCAATACCACTAGTTGTGCCATTTCCATTTTTCTGATAATCCATATCTCTGTGAATATCAGGTCCTGTGTGGTTTGCCAAGCAGTTCATTTTCTTCTCATACATGTCATCCAATGGTTTCACCTCATCTCCACCTTTCTTTTTAAAGTGTTTTTGAACAAAGTCATGAACTCTGATCTTAGTCCAAGCTAAACCTTGCTTAATCCGAATGACGGCTATCTGAAGGTTGTTCATTTCACCATCGTCGTCGGTGGCTGCCAGATTGTCTGCACTGAAGGAGCTTAGTAGCAAAGCAAGAAACAGATTCAGCACCTAACAGCAAGGAAGAAGATAGATAAGTTCAATTATTAAATTAAATACTTACTATTTGGTGTATTCATGAATAATCAATTGAAGTAAAACCATGTAAGCATTTAAAACTCCGAGTTTTCTATATAAACTTATCTTTTATACAGTGAAATTCAAATATCTTCCTATTGGTAGATACAAAATGGAGCAAAAATACACAGGTAAATGCATGTAGTTGAGTAGATCACTACTGAGTTGTACTTAGAGGAACTTTTATGGAGGATATATCGTTTTCGTTGCAAAAATATGTTTTATTTACTCACATAATTCAAATTAAAACCCATTTTCTATTTCTACTGAGGAAAATGTAAGTTAATAATGTATTTAAAAGTCTCTTTTGACCATGACACATTTTACTTTAGTCTTCTGCAAAGATGCAATGTTTTTACAATTTTAGAAATACCTGGTGCCAAGGATTTATCTCTAATAGATATTTTGCTATGTTTGGAGACAGTGAAGAATTCCTAAGCACAACATCTTAAAGAGGTCATTTGACGAATTAATACATAAAACCTAGATGCTCAAGTCAGCTATGAAAAAGAAGACATACTCAATATAATAGAAGGTGCAATGAATAAAACCAAGAATTTTGTTGAAATATGTAAATATTCTGCTAGTGAGGAGACTATCATTGTATGTGTTACAAATACAACATGAAACGTAAAGTAAAATGCAACCACTTAAACTAATTATGTTAATTAATACAAGTAGAAATGTAAAACATAAAAAATATTGTTGTATACTGACCACTAGATTACCAATGACCATCACCATCATAAAGACCACAAGGCACATTGCTTGTCCAGCAACTTCCATGCAGTCCCACATGGTTTCTATCCATTCCCCACATAATACACGGAAAACAATGAGAAAAGAATGGAAGAAGTCATGCATGTGCCATCGAGGCAATACACATTCTGGATTTATCTTGCAGACGCAATCCTTGTAGTTCTTGCCAAATAACTGCATGCCCACCACAGCAAAAATGAACACAATAATGGCCAGCACCAATGTGAGGTTACCCAAGGCACCAACTGAATTTCCAATGATTTTTATCAGCATGTTTAATGTAGGCCACGATTTTGCCAATTTGAAGACTCTTAACTGTAAATAAAAAAAAAAAAAAAAAAGAAATTACCAATCATGGTTCAGTACCTTAATGAACACGCATTGTGGGCAGTGAAACATAAGAAATATGCATTGTTTTAATTTAAAGTCAAAGGATACACTCCTTGACACACCTTATGATTATCTAAATTATCTAAAATTATGGACATATAAAAATGAGCTTCTGTACATATCAAACAATCACCACTGTGCATCACAAAGGAAGGTTGGGGTTCTGAATTCCATGGAGTCTACTCCAGCCTCTGTGGGGGTAGATTTAAATTACAGGATAAAAAAAGCTAAAGAAATATTGAAAATATATACACTACAATGTAATTTTACTAAACATAATTAAACCCTTTAATTTGGAGTTTACTGTCCCTTTAACTTTGATTAAGCCACTCATAATAAATCAACATTATTTTAGGGATTATCATACCTTTTATATACAACAGATTGTGTCCCAAACTGGAAGGAGAGAGAATTCCATTTGCAATCCCATAATATTTAAATATTACACTTCAGGACAGGACTTGGGAATTATTATTTCAGATTATTTGAAACAATTGCAGCAATTAAAGCCAGTCGAATGCTCGGATGTATATAGTTAAAAGTATTTGCAGCAGAAATAGTAAGGTCCTTATGCCACTTTACAGATCCCTATTTAGGCCTCATCTTGAGTATGGTGTTCAGCTCTGGAGGCCATATCCACAGCAGGATATTAATATCCTGAATCTGTTCAAAGGAGGGCTACTAAAATGATACATTTCCTAAAAATAAAACTTACAAAAGAAAGATCAATTGCCTAAATATGTATATATTAGAAGAGAGATGGGAAAGAGGTGATATGTTGAAGTATATGTTAAGGGACTTAATAAAGTTGAAGTTTTAAGCATTTTTTTTTATAAAACGAGCAACATAAGAGCATAGGGGTCATGATCTCAACTTGAAGGTTAGCAGGTTCAGGTGTAATATGTGGAAGAACCTCTCACCAGAAAATGTGTCTGATTCATTAAATAAACTTCTATTAGATGTGGTTAAGAAACCCTGGGGGTGGGGGCTTCCAAGAATGTCTGGGCAAAGCATAAGGCTGTCCTACAAACTATTTAACTTTAGACTTTATAGGAAATGTGGGTGGACTTGTTGGGCCTATGTTTCATCAAAATCTATGTTTCAATGTTTTATTAAAGGGATATCGTACTGTAAAATTAGTTTATAAGATATATCAGCATCAGGTGGGGCCACCACTACAGTAGCTGAATAGCAATTCAATGAATAATGGAAAGAAACATAGAGAAATTACAAAAGGAGATTATATATATATATATATATATATATATATATATCAGCTCAAAAACATTCTCTAGCCAATTTTCAAGTGTGAAAGGGACATGAAACCCAAAAATGTTCTTTCATGATTCAGATAGATAATTCAATTTTAAACAGCATTCCAATTTACTTCTATAATCTAATTTGCTTCATTCTTTAGGTATCTTTTTTTAAGAAATAGCAATGCACATGGGTGAACCAATAACATGAGACATCTATATGCATCCACCAATCAGCAGCTATCTTAGCAGCAGCTAAGATAATGACACAAATAAGATAATAGAAGTCAATTTTAAGGTTGTTTAAAATTGAATGCTCTTTCTGAATCGTGAAAGAAAAAAATTCATTTTTACGTCCCTTTAAATATAAAAAGACATCAAATAAAAAAAAAGAATCACCATAATTCACATATGTCCAACCAAAAATATTGTGATATTTAAAGTACTTTCTGAATGACACGTCCTTAGAATATAGAAAAGCTTTAACAAGACCCATTTCGGGTACATTTTGGTGATCAATTGGTCGCTATAAAGACTACTCTGAGCAATAATTGACATTTGATACAATTTATACTGTTGATGCCACATGTGTGTGGCTGTTTTCCCTTTATACGCCATTTTGGATTAATCAAGACAAGTAACTATATTGTAATAAGATATTCATAGTTTCTATTTATATGACTCCATTTCAACAAGATTTACTCACACATATCCAATGTCTGAGTAATTAAGTAAAAAAAAGCTTACTGATCACTTAGAGACATACAGTAAACCTGAAATTTCCTTCAGGATTTAGAGAGATCTAATTTGTTTTGTTGTCTTTGTATCCTTACTTTAGAGGTATACCTAGGTAGGCTCTGAAACTGCCGATTGGTGGTTGCACATAAATGCCTTTCTTTCATGTAATTAACAAGAGTCCATGAGCTAGTGACGTATGGGATATACATTCCTACCAGGAGGGGCAAAGTTTCCCAAACCTTAAAATGCCTATAAATACACCCCTCACCACACCCACAAATCAGTTTTACAAACTTTGCCTCCAAGGGAGGTGGTGAAGTAAGTTTGTGCTAGATTCTACGTTGATATGCGCTCCGCAGCAAGTTGGAGCCCGGTTTTCCTCTCAGCGTGCAGTGAATGTCAGAGGGATGTGAGGAGAGTATTGCCTATTGAATGCAGTGATCTCCTTCTACGGGGTCTATTTCATAAGGTTCTCTGTTATCGGTCGTAGAGATTCATCTCTTACCTCCCTTTTCAGATCGACGATATACTCTTATATTTACCATTTCCTCTACTGATTCTCGTTTCAGTACTGGTTTGGCTTTCTACAAACATGTAGATGAGTGTCCTGGGGTAAGTAAGTCTTATTTTCTGTGACACTCTAAGCTATGGTTGGGCACTTTATTTATAAAGTTCTAAATATATGTATTCAAACATTTATTTGCCTTGACTCAGAATGTTCAACTTTCCTTATTTCCAGACAGTCAGTTTCATATTTGGGATTATGCTTTAATTATCATATTTTTCTTACCTCAAAAATTTGACTTTTTTCCCTGTGGGCTGTTAGGCTCGCGGGGGCTGAAAATGCTTCATTTTATTGCGTCATTCTTGGCGCGGACTTTTTTGGCGCAAAAATTCATTTCCGTTTCCGGCGTCATACGTGTCGCCGGAAGTTGCGTCATTTTTTTGACGTTATTTTGCGCCAAAAATGTCGGCGTTCCGGATGTGGCGTCATTTTTGGCGCCAAAAGCATTTAGGCGCCAAATAATGTGGGCGTCTTATTTGGCGCCAAAAAATATGGGCGTCGCTTTTGTCTCCACATTATTTCAGTCTCATTTTTCATTTGCTTCTGGTTGCTAGAAGCTTGATGTTTGGCATTTTTTTCCCATTCCTGAAACTGTCTTATAAGGAATTTGATCTATTTTGCTTTATATGTTGTTTTTTCTCTTACATATTGCAAGATGTCTCACGTTGCATCTGAGCCAGAAGATACTACAGGAAAACCTCTGCCTGCTGGATCTACCAAAGCTAAGTGTATCTGCTGTAAACTTTTGGTAGCTATTCCTCCAGCTGTTGTTTGTATTAAATGTCATGACAAACTTGTTAATGCAGATAATATTTCCTTTAGTGATGTACCATTGCCTGTTGCAGTTCCCTCAACATCTAAGGTGCAGAATGTTCCTGATAACATAAGAGATTTTGTTTCTGAATCCATAAAGAAGGCTTTGTCTGTTATTTCTCCTTCTAGTAAAAAGTCTTTAAAATCTTCTCTCTCTACAGATGAATTTTTAAATGAACACCATCATTCTGATTCTTTGGACTCTTCTGGTTCAGAGGATTCTGTCTCAGAGATTGATGCTGATAAATCTTCATATTTATTTAAGATGGAATTTATTCGCTCTTTACTTAAAGAAGTACTAATTGCTTTAGAAATAGAGGATTCTAGTCCTCTTGATACTAATTCTATACGTTTGGATAAGGTTTTTAAAGCTCCTGCGGTTATTCCAGAAGTCTTTCCTGTTCCTAATGCTATTTCTGCAGTAATTGCTAAGGAATGGGATAGATTGGGTAATTCATTTACTCCTTCTAAACGTTTTAAGCAATTATATCCTGTTCCGCCTGACAGATTAGAATTTTGGGACAAAATCCCTAAAGTTGATGGGGCTATTTCTACCCTTGCTAAACGTACTACCATTCCTACATCAGATGGTACCTCGTTTAAGGATCCTTTAGATAGAAAAATTGAATCTTTTCTAAGAAAAGCTTATCTATGTTCAGGTAATCTTCTTAGACCTGCTATATCATTGGCTGATGTTGCTGCAGCTTCAACTTTTTGGTTGGAAACTCTAGCGCAACAAGTAACAAATCGTGATTCTCATGATATTATTATTCTTCTCCAGCATGCTAATAATTTCATCTGTGATGCCATTTTTGATATTATTAGAGTTGATGTTAGATTTATGTCTCTGGCTATCTTAGCCAGAAGAGCTTTATGGCTTAAGACTTGGAATGCTGATATGGCTTCTAAATCAACTCTACTTTCCATTTCTTTCCAGGGAAACAAATTATTTGGTTCTCAGTTGGATTCTATTATTTCAACTGTTACTGGTGGGAAAGGAACTTTTTTACCACAGGATAAAAAGTCTAAAGGTAAAAACAGGGCTAACAATCGTTTTCGTTCCTTTCGTTTCAACAAAGAACAAAAGCCTGATCCTTCGTCCTCAGGAGCAGTTTCAGTTTGGAAACCATCTCCAGTCTGGAATAAATCCAAGCCTGCTAGAAAGGCAAAGCCTGCTTCTAAGTTCACATGAAGGTACGGCCCTCATTCCAGTTCAGCTGGTAGGGGGCAGGTTACGTTTTTTCAAAGAAATTTGGATCAGTTCTGTTCACAATCTTTGGATTCAGAACATTGTTTCAGAAGGGTACAGAATTGGTTTCAAGATGAGACCTCCTGCAAAGAGATTTTTTCTTTCCCATGTCCCAGTAAATCCAGTGAAAGCTCAAGCATTTCTGAATTGTGTTTCAGATCTAGAGTTGGCTGGAGTAATTATGCCAGTTCCAGTTCCGGAACAGGGGATGGGGTTTTATTCAAATCTCTTCATTGTACCAAAGAAGGAGAATTCCTTCAGACCAGTTCTGGATCTAAAATTATTGAATCGTTATGTAAGGATACCAACGTTCAAGATGGTAACTGTAAGGACTATATTGCCTTTTGTTCAGCAAGGGAATTATATGTCCACAATAGATTTACAGGATGCATATCTGCATATTCCGATTCATCCAGATCATTATCAGTTCCTGAGATTCTCTTTTCTAGACAAGCATTACCAATTTGTGGCTCTACCGTTTGGCCTTGCTACAGCTCCAAGAATTTTCACAAAGATTCTCGGTGCCCTTCTGTCTGTAATCAGAGAACAGGGTATTGTGGTATTTCCTTATTTGGACGATATCTTGGTACTTGCTCCGTCTTTACATTTAGCAGAGTCTCATACGAATCGACTTGTGTTGTTTCTTCAAGATCATGGTTGGAGGATCAATTTACCAAAAAGTTCTTTGATTCCTCAAACAAGGGTAACCTTTCTGGGTTTCCAGATAGATTCAGTGTCCATGACTTTGTCTTTAACAGACAAGAGACGTCTAAAATTGATTACAGCCTGTCGAAACCTTCAGTCTCAATCATTCTCTTCGGTAGCCTTATGCATGGAAATTCTAGGTCTTATGACTGCTGCATCGGACGCGATCCCCTTTGCTCGTTTTTCACATGCGACCTCTTCAGCTCTGTATGCTGAACCAATGGTGCAGGGATTACACGAAGATATATCAATTAATATCTTTAAAACCGATTGTTCGGCACTCTCTAACGTGGTGGACAGATCACCATCGTTTAATTCAGGGGGCTTCTTTTGTTCTTCCGACCTGGACTGTAATTTCAACAGATGCAAGTCTCACAGGTTGGGGAGCTGTGTGGGGATCTCTGACGGCACAAGGAGTTTGGGAATCTCAGGAGGTGAGATTACCGATCAATATCTTGGAACTCCGTGCAGTTTTCAGAGCTCTTCAGTTTTGGCCTCTTCTGAAGAGAGAATCGTTCATTTGTTTTCAGACAGACAATGTCACAACTGTGGCATACATCAATCATCAAGGAGGGACTCACAGTCCTCTGGCTATGAAAGAAGTATCTCGAATTTTGGTTTGGGCGGAATCCAGCTCCTGTCTAATCTCTGCGGTTCATATCCCAGGTGTAGACAATTGGGAAGCGGATTATCTCAGTTGCCAAACGTTGCATCCGGGCGAATGGTCTCTTCACCCAGAGGTATTTCTTCAGATTGTTCAAATGTGGGGGCTCCCAGAGATAGATCTGATGGCCTCTCATCTAAACAAGAAACTTCCCAGGTATCTGTCCAGATCCCGGGATCCTCAGGCGGAGGCAGTGGATGCATTATCACTTCCTTGGAAGTATCATCCTGCCTATATCTTTCCGCCTCTAGTTCTTCTTCCAAGAGTAATCTCCAAGATTCTGAGGGAATGCTCGTTTGTTCTGCTAATAGCTCCGGCATGGCCTCACAGGTTTTGGTATGCGGATCTTGTCCGGATGGCATCTTGCCAACCATGGACTCTTCCGTTAAGACCAGACCTTCTGTCTCAAGGTCCTTTTTTCCATCCGGATCTGAAATCCTTAAATTTAAAGGTATGGAGATTGAACGCTTGATTCTTGGTCATAGAGGTTTCTCTGACTCCGTGATTAATACTATGTTACAGGCTCGTAAATCTGTATCTCGAGAGATATATTATAGAGTCTGGAAGACTTATATTTCTTGGTGTCTTTCTCATCATTTTTCTTGGCATTCTTTTAGAATACCGAGAATTTTACAGTTTCTTCAGGATGGTTTAGATAAGGGTTTGTCCGCGAGTTCTTTGAAAGGACAAATCTCCGCTCTTTCTGTTCTTTTTCACAGAAAGATTGCTATTCTTCCTGATATTCATTGTTTTGTACAAGCTTTGGTTCGTATAAAACCTGTCATTAAGTCAATTTCTCCTCCATGGAGTTTGAATTTGGTTTTGGGAGCTCTTCAAGCTCCTCCGTTTGAACCTATGCATTCATTGGACATTAAATTACTTTCTTGGAAAGTTTTGTTCCTTTTGGCCATCTCTTCTGCTAGAAGAGTTTCTGAATTATCTGCTCTTTCGTGTGAGTCTCCTTTTCTGATTTTTCATCAGGATAAGGCGGTGTTGCGAACTTCTTTTGAATTTTTACCTAAAGTTGTGAATTCCAACAACATTAGTAGAGAAATTGTGGTTCCTTCATTATGTCCTAATCCTAAGAATTCTAAGGAGAAATCATTGCATTCTTTGGATGTTGTTAGAGCTTTGAAATATTATGTTGAAGCTACGAAATCTTTCAGTAAGACTTCTAGTCTATTTGTTATCTTTTCCGGTTCTAGGAAAGGCCAGAAAGCTTCTGCCATTTCTTTGGCATCTTGGTTGAAATCTTTAATTCATCTTGCCTATGTTGAGTCGGGTAAAATTCCGCCTCAAAGAATTACAGCTCATTCTACTAGGTCAGTTTCTACTTCCTGGGCGTTTAGGAATGAAGCTTCGGTTGACCAGATCTGCAAAGCAGCAACTTGGTCCTCTTTGCATACTTTTACTAAATTCTACCATTTTGATGTATTTTCTTCTTCTGAAGCAGTTTTTGGTAGAAAAGTTCTTCAGGCAGCGGTTTCAGTTTGAATCTTCTGCTTATGTTTTTTGTTAAACTTTATTTTGGGTGTGGATTATTTTCAGCAGGAATTGGCTGTCTTTATTTTATCCCTCCCTCTCTAGTGACTCTTGTGTGGAAAGATCCACATCTTGGGTAGTCATTATCCCATACGTCACTAGCTCATGGACTCTTGTTAATTACATGAAAGAAAACATAATTTATGTAAGAACTTACCTGATAAATTCATTTCTTTCATATTAACAAGAGTCCATGAGGCCCACCCTTTTTTGTGGTGGTTATGATTTTTTTGTATAAAGCACAATTATTCCAATTCCTTATTTTATATGCTTCGCACTTTTTTTCTTATCACCCCACTTCTTGGCTATTCGTTAAACTGATTTGTGGGTGTGGTGAGGGGTGTATTTATAGGCATTTTAAGGTTTGGGAAACTTTGCCCCTCCTGGTAGGAATGTATATCCCATACGTCACTAGCTCATGGACTCTTGTTAATATGAAAGAAATGAATTTATCAGGTAAGTTCTTACATAAATTATGTTTTTGTCATTGGCTTTCAGCTAGCTCCCAGTAGTGCATTTTCTCTCCTTCAACAAAGGATACCAAGATAATGAATACAATTAGATAATAGAAGTAAATTTGAAAGTTGTTTAACATTGTACGATCGATCTGAATCATGAACTCTCTGCCTTGCTCCACAAGACTTCGCCCTAGCTTTGAAAGCTTCAAGCCGTCCCTAAAGACTCTACTGTTCAGGGATGCATACAACCTACACTAACACTTTCTTTATACCAGTTCCTCTCCTTCATTGCTATCCCCTGAACCCCTCTAGCACGTAAGCCTAAGAGTCCAGCTGTTTGCAGATCACCTTCTTAAGAGCTGACTACAACAGTGCAAACTCTTGGCAGGGCCCTCTACCCGTTTGATCCCTATAAATGTTTTGTTGTACTCCGCCTATGTTTATAGTGCTGCGGAATCTGTTGGCGCTCTACAAATAACTGATAATAATATTAATGAAAGAAAAATTTAGGGTTTCATGTCCCTTTAACAATTTCAGATATGATATTGTAACAAGCAAAACATTAATTTGGCTCACCCATGTGCATTGCTATTTCTTTAAAAAAAAAAAGAAGATACCTAAAGAATGAAGCAAATTAAATGATATAAGTAAATTGGAATGCTGTTTAAAATTGAATTCTAAGGGGCCGATTTATCATTTGTCGGACATACATGATCCACTGTAGCTGATCATGTCCGCCTGATATCGCTAAATGCAGACAGCATACGCGGTCTGCATTTAACATTGCACAAGCAGTTCTGGTGAACTGCTTGTGCAATGTCGCCCCCTGCAGACTTGCAACCCCTAGAAAAAGGTGTCAAGCAACTCGATTGCATGCGAAAGGGTGGACTCCTGTATCCGGCGAGCCTTAAGGTTCGTGCGGAAACCGAAGCATTGGGGCCGATACGGGGGTTGGTAAATCGGCCCCTCTATCTGAATCATGAAAGAAAAATGTTGGGTTTCATGTCCCTTTGTCATTGAGTGATAACTGTTTTTCATTGGCTAGAGAAAGGCCTGAGGCCTGTTTTTGAGCTGAAATATATAGCCTTTTATAAATTCTCTCTTTTTCTTTTCAGTATTCATTAAATGGATATTCAGTTACTGATACGGACATATCTTATCAGGCAGGAAAAACCGAGGCCACTGCTAATTTTGTATTTCATATTTTATTAAGTAGGTGAGGACGTTTTTTTTTATATATTTTTTTGGATACTTCATTATTATTATCTTCTATTCTTTGCTTATGAATTTTAACTTTTTTTATTTTTAGAGGTAAACAGGGCACCCCAATAATGTTTTCTTTGTTTATCCTTTTGATATACAAGTTATTTGCTTTATGACAGGTACACTAAGATGGGATATTTGTCTTGCCATCTTCTTTTTTTCCTAGATGATAATTGTCATCTTCAGTTTAATGATTGGCTTTCATGAGTCAAGAAAACATGTCTGGAATTTTGCTAAAAAAAAGAAAAAACTTGCTTGATTTGAAAGAATATTTTTTTTAGTTTTAAAAGACACTTACCTTCTAAGATAATGCACCCCTTGCCCTAATATCTTAAATGAATTCCCTGCAATCAAAATATTAAGATAATGAAAACCCTACATTGCATTAATCCTTAGTTTTGCTGGCAGTGGAACAGGAACCTTTATAAAAGTTGTTTTGTTATGGAGCTGAACCAAAAGAAAATACACTCTCAAAAACATGCGTTTTGCAAGCATGTTGGAACCTGAACATCTTAAAGGGACACTTTTGATCATTTATCTCAAAATGATTATCACATTTTATTTATAAGTCACCAACACAATTTGAAATAGTGTACAGGGGTAATCGGCTATCTGGAGCAGGTAATCTAACATGGTACATGTTCATAGGCTGCAGTAAAGCATTTAGAAGACTGTATAGGTTGAAGGGGTACCTTTTAATTAATTTTTTTTAGCCACACCTCATCTTGAACAATGACTAATCAAAAATAGCCTGTCGTATCAATAAATGATACCAGTCATGTATGCATGCTTGCAACACCGATAATCTGCAAATAATATATAAAATCATTAAAGACAATGTAAAAAAAATTACCAATGAATAAACTTTCATGGTTTCTATACAATAAATTCAACTTCCAGAATATCAATTACCTTTCTAACAACATAGAATGGTTTTATCAAGAAGTATTTTCTAAGAAATGCAATAGCACAAGTAACAAATATGTATGGATTTGTATCAACTGATACATTAAGGACCCGATATTCAAAGCATCGACACTGCGTTTCTGGCCACGTTGGCCTTGCAGTCCGTCGGTCTGAGTGGCTATGTGCCTCCCATAGGATGTAATAGGGAGCGATACATCAGCTAAATATTGCCGACATTGCCACTTGACGGCACTTACTGCGGGTAATGGGAGGTGTTCCTACAAAGTGCAGACAGTGCGCTCACTGAAACCAAACATGGTTTTTGTGATTTAACACTTCAAATAATGCCTGTGTGACCTAACTAACTACACGCCTCACACTGTAAAGTCTCGCCACTGAAAAGGAGGCAAGACAAACATGACTGACAACCTACTCGTAACCTGTACTTCAGAGATTGGAATATATTGCACTGCTGGTGATCTATCACAATCAAAAGTACAGGTTACTCCCCCCCTGGAATGCCTGGCTAACTCCCACAGAACGCCTACACCTACGTCATACTCTACCTACACTGCCCTGAAACGCCCAGCTAACTCCCTAAAACTGCCTATACCTAAATCATGTCTTCCCTATACTCCCTCTGGAACGCCCGGCTAACTCCCACAGAAAGCCTACACATTTGTAATGACTGCAATCTACCTGACTAATAAAGTATACAAAAAACCTCCCTATTATAACTATAGGAGCTATGTCACTATATTTATATCCAATGTTAAAATGGTATGCATTGTCATGTATAATGAAATAAGTATTTTATCTAATTTAAAATGTAATTATTTTTGATTGATCAATTTATTATTTTAAACATAAATATATTGTTTAAATTATATATTTATGCTTAAAATAGAACTAAAAAATAACTAAATTTTTTTTTTCAATTCTTTATTTATGAACAGCAATGTATACAATTACCACACATTATTATTATTTATACATATGTTTTTTTTTTTTGTTTTTTTTTTTCTTTTGTCTTGTTTTTTTGTATGCCACGCAGGGCTGAGTATCATATAACATTCTTGGAAAAAAAAAAACATCATACATAATTAAGTTAATACCATTATGTAAAAAGTTTATATTTGTACACATCGCTGGGGTTTTAACTTTTTCCTTAAAACATAACACAATAAACAGTAATAGAACAAAAACAAAACAAAAAAAGAAACCAGAGTGAAAAAAACATAATTTATGTAAGAACTTACCTGATAAATTAATTTCTTTCATATTAGCAAGAGTCCATGAGCTAGTGACGTATGGGATATACATTCCTACCAGGAGGGGCAAAGTTTCCCAAACCTCAAAATGCCTATAAATACACCCCTCACCACACCCACAATTCAGTTTAACGAATAGCCAAGAAGTGGGGTGATAAGAAAAAAGTGCGAAGCATAAATATAAGGAATTGGAATAATTGTGCTTTATACAAAAAAATCATAACCACCACAAAAAAGGGTGGGCCTCATGGACTCTTGCTAATATGAAAGAAATGAATTTATCAGGTAAGTTCTTACATAAATTATGTTTTCTTTCATGTAATTAGCAAGAGTCCATGAGCTAGTGACGTATGGGATAATGACTACCCAAGATGTGGATCTTCCACGCAAGAGTCACTAGAGAGGGAGGGATAAAATAAAGACAGCCAATTCCGCTGAAAAAAATCCACACCCAAAACAAAGATTAAATCTTATAATGAAAAAAACTGAAAATATAAGCAGAAGATTCAAACTGAAACAGCTGCCTGAAGTACTTTTCTACCAAAGACAGCTTCAGAAGAAGAAAACACATCAAAATGGTAGAATTTAGTAAAAGTATGCAAAGAAGACCAAGTTGCTGCTTTGCAAATCTGATCAACCGAAGCTTCATTCCTAAACGCCCAGGAAGTAGAAACTGACCTAGTAGAATGAGCTGTAATCCTTTGAGGCGGAGTTTTACCCGACTCGACATAAGCATGATGAATTAAAGATTTCAACCAAGATGCCAAAGAAATGGCAGAGGCCTTCTGACCTTTCCTAGAACCGGAAAAGATAACAAATAGACTAGAAGTCTTTCGGAAATTCCTAGTAGCTTCAACATAATATTTCAAAGCTCTAACTACATCCAAAGAATGCAATGATTTCTCCTTAGAATTCTTAGGATTAGGACATAATGAAGGAACCACAATTTCTCTACTAATGTTGTTGGAATTCACAACCTTAGGTAAAAATTTAAAAGAAGTTCGCAACACCGCCTTATCCTGGTGAAAAATTAGAAAAGGAGACTCACAAGAAAGAGCAGATAATTCAGAAACTCTTCTGGCAGAAGAGATAGCCTAAAAGGAACAAAACTTTCCAAGAAAGTAATTTAATGTCCAATGAATGCATAGGTTCAAACGGAGGAGCTTGAAGAGCCCTTAGAACCAAATTCAAACTCCAAGGAGGAGAAATTGACTTAATGACAGGTTTTATACGAACCAAAGCTTGTACAAAACAATGAATATCAGGAAGATTAGCAATCTTTCTGTGAAAAATAACAGAAAGAGCAGAGATTTGTCCTTTCAAGGAACTTGCAGACAAACCTTTATCCAAACCATCCTGAAGAAACTGTAAATTTCTCGGAATTCTAAAAGAATGCCAGGAAAAATGATGAGAAAGACACCAAGAAATATAAGTCTTCCAGACTCTATAATATATCTCCCTAGATACAGATTTACGAGCCTGTAACATAGTATTAATCACAGAGTCAGAGAAACCTCTTTGACTAAGAATCAAGCGTTCAATCTCCATACCTTTAAATTTAAGGATTTGAGATCCTGATGGAAAAAAGGACCTTGCGACAGAAGGTCTGGCCTTAACGGAAGAGTCCACGGTTGGCAAGAGGCCATCCGGACAAGATCCGCATACCAAAACCTGTGAGGCCATGCTGGAGCTACCAGCAGAACAAACGAGCATTCCTTCAGAATCTTGGAGATTACTCTTGGAAGAAGAACTAGAGGTGGAAAGATATAGGCAGGATGATACTTCCAAGGAAGTGACAATGCATCCACTGCTACCGCTTGAGGATCCCTGGATCTGGTCAGATACCTGGGAAGTTTCTTGTTTAGATGAGAGGCCATCAAATCTATTTCTGGAAGTCCCCACATTTGAACAATCTGAAGAAATACCTCTGGGTGAAGAGACCATTCGCCCGGATGTAACGTTTGGCGACTGAGATAATCCGCTTCCCAATTGTCTATACCTGGGATATGAACCGCAGAAACTAGACAGGAGCTGGATTCCGCCCATACCAGAATTCGAGATACTTCTTTCATAGCCAGAGGACTGTGAGTCCCTCCTTGATGATTGATGTATGCCACAGTTGTGACATTGTCTGTCTGAAAACAAATGAACGATTCTCTCTTTAGAAGAGGCCAAGACTGAAGAGCTCTGAAAATTGCATGGAGTTCCAAAATATTGATCGGTAATCTCACCTCCTGAGATTCCCAAACCCCTTGTGCTGTCAGAGACCCCCACACAGCTCCCCAACCTGTAAGACTTGCATCTGTTGAAATTACAGTCCAGGTCGGAAGAACAAAAGAAGCCCCCTGAACTAAACGATGGTGATCTGTCCACCACGTCAGAGAGTGTCGTACAATCGGTTTTAAAGATATTAATTGAGATATCTTTGTGTAATCCCTGCACCACTGGTTCAGCATACAGAGCTAAAGAGGCCGCATGTGAAAACGAGCAAAGGGGATTGCGTCCGATGCAGCAGTCATAAGACCTAGAATTTCCATGCATAAGGCTACCGAAGGGAATGATTTGGACTGAAGGTTTCGACAAGCTGATATCAATTTTAGACGTCTCTTGTCTGTCAAAGATAGAGTCATGGACACTGAATCTATCTGGAAACCTATAAAGGTTATCTGTGTCTGAGGAATCAATGAACTTTTTGGTAAATTGATCCTCCAACCATGATGTTGAAGAAACAACACAAGTCGATTCGTATGAGATTCTGCTAAATGTGAAGATTGAGCAAGTACCAAGATATCGTCCAAATAAGGAAATACCACAATACCCTGCTCTCTGATTACAGACAGAAGGGCACCGAGAACCTTTGTAAAAATTCTTGGAGCTGTAGCTAGGCCAAACGGCAGAGCCACAAACTGGTAATGCTTGTCTAGGAAAGAGAATCTCAGAAACTGATAGTGATCTGGATGAATCGGAATATGCAGATATGCATCCTGTAAATCTATTGTAGACATATAATGCCCTTGCTGAACAAAAGGCAGGATAGTCCTTATAGTTACCATTTTGAATGTTGGTATCCTTACATAACGATTCAATATTTTTAGATCCAGAACTGGTCTGAAGGAATTCTCCTTCTTTGGTACAATGAAGAGATTTGAATAAAACCCCAGTCCCTGTTCCAGAACTGGAACTGGCATAATTACTCCAGCCAACTCTAGATCTGAAACACATTTCAGAAATGCTTGAGCCTTCGCTGGGTTTACTGGGACACGGGAAAGAAAAAATCTCTTTGCAGGAGGCCTTATCTTGAAGCCAATTCTGTACCCTTCTGAAACAATGTTCTGAATCCAAAGATTGTGAACGGAATTGATCTAAATTTCTTTGAAAAAACGTAATCTGCCCCCTACCAGCTGAGCTGGAATGAGGGCCGCACCTTCATGTGGACTTAGGAGCTGGCTTTGATTTTCTAAAAGGCTTGGATTTATTCCAGACTGGAGATGGTTTCCAAACTGATACCGCTCCTGAGGATGAAGGATCAGGTTTTTGTTCCTTGTTGTGACGAAAGGAATGAAAATGATTATTAGACCTAAATTTACCTTTAGATTTTTTATCCTGTGGTAAAAAAGTTCCTTTCCCTCCAGTAACAGTTGAGATAATAGAATCCAACTGAGAATCAAACAATTTATTACCCTGGAAAGAAAGGGAAAGCAGAGTAGACTTAGAAGACATATCACCATTCCAAGTTTTAAGCCATAAAGCTCTTCTAGCTAAAATAGCTAGAGACATATACCTGACATCAACTCTAATGATATCAAAGATGGCATCACAAATAAAATTATTAGCATGTTGAAGAAGAAGAATAATGCTATGAGAATTATGATCTGTTACTTGTTGCGCTAAAGCTTCTAACCAAAAAGTTGAAGCTGCAGCAACATCCGCTAAAGATATAGCAGGTCTAAGAAGATTACCTGAACACAAGTAAGCTTTTCTTAGAAAAGATTCAATTTTCCTATCTAAAGGATCCTTAAAGGAAGTACCATCTGCCGTAGGAATAGTAGTACGCTTAGCAAGAGTAGAGACAGCCCCATCAACCTTAGGGATTTTGTCCCAAAACTCTAATCTGTCAGATGGCACAGGATATAATTGATTAAAACGTTTAGAAGGAGTAAATGAATTACCCAAATTATTCCATTCCCTGGAAATTACTTCAGAAATAGCACCAGGGACAGGAAAAACTTCTGGAATAACTACAGGAGATTTAAAAACCTTATCTAAACGTTTAGATTTAGTATCAAGAGGACCAGAATCTTCAATTTCTAATGCAATTAGGACTTCTTTAAGTAAAGAACGAATAAATTCCATTTTAAATAAATATGAAGATTTATCAGCATCAACCTCTGAGACAGAATCCTCTGAACCAGAAGAACCATTATCAGAATCAGAATGATGATGTTCATTTAAAAATTCATCTGAAAAATGAGAAGTTTTAAAAGACTTTTTACGTTTACTAGAAGGAGGAACAACAGACATAGCCTTCTTAATGGATTTAGAAACAAAATCTCTTATGTTATCAGGAACACTCTGAGTATTAGATGTTGACGGAACAGCAACAGGTAATGTAACAGTACTAAAGGAAATATTATCTGCATTAACAAGTTTGTCATGACAAACAGTACAAACAACAGCTGGAGGAACAGATACCATAAGTTTACAGCAGATACACTTAGCTTTGGTAGCTCCAGCACCAGGCAGCGATTTTCCAGAAGTATCTTCTGACTCAGTTTCAACGTGGGACATCTTGCAATATGTAATAGAAAAAACAACATATAAAGCAAAATTGATCAAATTCCTTAAATGACAGTTTCAGGAATGGGAAAAAATGCCAGTGAACAAGCTTCTAGCAACCAGAAGCAATAAATAATGAGACTTAAATAATGTGGAGACAGTAGTGACACCCATATTTTTTTAGCGCCAAAAATGACGCCCACATTATTTGGCGCCAAAAATGACGCCACATCCGGAACGCCGACACTTTTGGCACAAAAGAACGTCAAAAATGACGCAACTTCCGGCGACACGTATGACGCCGGAAACAGAAAAAAAAATTTGCGCCAAAAAAGTCCGCGCCAAGAATGAAGCAATAAAATGAAGCATTTTCAGCCCCCGCGAGCCTAACAGCCCACAGGGAAAAAGTCAAATTTTAAGGTAAGAAAAAAATTGATTTATTCATATGCATTATCCCAAATATGAAACTGACTGTCTGAAATAAGGAATGTTGAACATCCTGAGTCAAGGCAAATAAATGTTTGAATACATATATTTAGAACTTTATAAAAAAAGTGCCCAACCATAGCTTAGAGTGTCACAGAAAATAAGACTTACTTACCCCAGGACACTCATCTACATGTTGTAGAAAGCCAAACCAGTACTGAAACGAAAATCAGCAGAGGTAATGGTATATAAATAAGAGTATATCGTCGATCTGAAAAGGGAGGTAAGAGATGAATCTGTACGACCGATAACAGAGAACCTATGAAAAAGACCCCGTAGAAGGAGATCATTGAATTCAAATAGGCAATACTCTCCTCACATCCCTCTGACATTCACTGCACACTGAGAGGAAAACCGGGCTCCAACCTGCTGCAGAGCGCATATCAACGTAGAATCTAGCACAAACTTACTTCACCACCTCCATAGGAGGCAAAGTTTGTAAAACTGATTTGTGGGTGTGGTGAGGGGTGTATTTATAGGCATTTTGAGGTTTGGTAAACTTTGCCACTCCTGGTAGGAATGTATATCCCATACGTCACTAGCTCATGGACTCTTGCTAATTACATGAAAGAAAAAAAAAAAAAAAGAAACCAGAGTGAAAAAAAAAGGGGAGGGGAAGGAAATAATAAGTCTCCGAGCCCACGAGGATCCTTCTTTAAAGCAGTAGCTCCTGCCTTTGTTTCTTATGGTATATCTCTATAGTTTCTTATCCAGGAGCCGGGGAATACTTGTAACAAAACTAATTCAGCGAAGCTGATAGAGGAAACAAACAGAGACAGGATCCGTCACTGGAGTTGTAACGAATAGGTCTTGATGGTGGGTGCCCATTCTAACAAGAATGTCTTGATTCTTTTCTCTGAAGCCTGTGCTAGATGAAAAGATTCATATATAATTTGGGATTGTATCCCTTTGAGGATTAACCCCAGACTAGGAGGCCTCTTAGCAATCCAAGATTTAAATATATTGTATCTGACTATTAATATAATGGTATTCCATAACCGGATTTTCGAGTCTGACGTGGGATTAAATACCAAACAGATTATATCTTCCAGAGAAAACGAGTAAGTCCCGTTATAAAGCCTATTAAACCAAAACTGAATTTTCTGCCAGAGTTGTTTTATTTTAGGGCAATGCCATAACATGTGCATAAGATCTGCTTTATCATATGAACAACGCGGGCAATCAGCCTTTTTAAGAGGATAAAATTTTGCTATCCTAAAGGGAGATAGATAGAATTTATTCATTAATTTAACATGAGATTCTTTCCAACTTTCCGAGATAGGGTAGTTGGCTACCATCTCAAGGCTACGAGAGATCTTCTCTTGATCAATTGTTGGGATACAGGTAAGCCATGAATTAACCAATTTTTCGCCCATCAGTATGCCCTGTTTAGTAAGCATAATGTCGTAGATTAAGGAGATTGATATGTCTCCAGCTAGAAAATTTTGGATACAGACCTTGACCTCGGACCACTCAGACCTGGTTGAGGAATACCAGCTTTGGGAGCTAACATAATGATGGATCTGGAAGTAGGCAAAACGATTCCCCATATACAGCGAAAATTTCAAGGCGATAGTTTCCCACGATAGAATCTGACATTGATCATTCAATAGCTGGTAAATATCCCTAAGGCCTTTATCCTGCCAATCTAGGAATACTTTTTGGTCTATTCCTGGAGTAAAGAGCGGATTACCCCTAATGGGTAAGAAGTCTGAAAATAAAGGATCCAAATCCAGTATGGAACAAAACTTCTGCCATGCGTAAATCGGATTTTTAAAAGATTGTAAGATAGAAACTTTCCGCGGAAGTTTTTGTACCGGGCAGTGTAAAAGAGCCTTCATAGAGCATGGGTCAATCATTTGGGATTCAAAATCAAAAGAGGTAACCCTATTAGGTTGTGCTAGCCAGTCTATCGCTATTTTAAGTAATGTAGCAATATTATAATATCTAATGTTGGGAAGGTCTAAACCAGCATTAAAGATTTTTTGTGACAATTTTTTTTAGTGATATACGTGGTTTTTTAGCTTTCCAAATGAATTTGGAGAACCAAGAATTCAATTTGCATAGATCTTTGTTTGCTATAATTAATGGCAGATTTTGCATAGGGTAAAGAATCCGTGGAAAAATTATAGTTTTAATCAAATTGACCGATGCTGAGATGGATAAAGGAAAAGCCTGCCATAACTCGAGATCTTCTTTGATCTTTTGGAAGAGAGCACCAAAATTTGCTGAATACCAATATTTGGGATTTTTATAAATCTCCAACCCCAAATATTTTATGACTGAAACTGTACGAAACATTAAATTAGTTTGTCGATTAGTATGTTTGCCTAACCACATAAATTCGCTTTTATCCAAGTTAGACTTGTATCCCGCAAAGGAACTAAACTCCTCCAAAGTATTTATGACCTTAGGGATTGTATCCCTGGTATTTTGTATACATATTAAAATGTCATCCGCATAAAGTAGTACTTTTAAATTTGGGTCTAAGTCTGGCATCCCCGGCAAGATTTCTCTCAGTCTAGTTGCAAGCGGTTCAAGAGCGATGTTAAACAGGAGAGGTGAGAGGGGACAACCTTGTCTTGTTCCTCTCTCTAATATTATCTTAGGGGAAAGCATCCGATTAACTAACAGAAAGGACTCTGGGTTCCGATGAATTTTCTGAACAAAGTATAAGAAATTATCTGCAAAGCCGAATTTCGCTAAAGTTTTAAACAAGTGAGTCTAAGCGATGCTGTCAAAAGCCTTGACTGCATCCAAGGTGAGAACTGCGTTATCCTTTAAGTCATTTTTCCCTGAAAACTGGTCGCTATTCCAAGTATAGTCTACCAGAGTAGTTAATCTCCTAATATTCTTAGTAGAATTTCGCTCAGCCATAAATCCAACCTGGTCGGGATGGATAAGTTTATCCAAGCATCCTGCTAGTCTACGAGCGATGATAGAAGTTAAAATTTTATAATCCGCATTAAGGACTGAAATTGGCCTATATGAGGCTGGATCTTCTGGGTTCTTCCCTTTTTTCAGTATTAGTGATATATTTGCGGCTGCAAAAAAGCTTGAAATTGGTTTATTAGTAACATAATAACTATTAAACAGTTTCTCTAAAACTGGGGTTATTTCTACCGCTAGACTTTTATAGAATTCTGCTGGAAACCCATCAGGGCCAGCCGATTTGTTCAATTTTGTTAAACTAATGGCTTTTAGTATTTCTTCAGTTGTGATCGGGGCATTCAGAGATTCTAATTCTTCCTTCTGTATTTTAGGTAGAGTGATCTTACCCCAAAAGTTTTCTTGATGAATAAAATTACATTCCTGCTTGGAATATAATTGTTTGTAATACCTGAAAAAGACTCCGCTTATCTCTTCTGAGTTAGTATATCTTATATTCCCTTCCTTAATACTGGGGATGAAATTCTTCTTTTTCCTTACTTTGACCAGTCTAGCCAAGTTTTTAGCTGAGCTGCCGTGGAAGCTCCTGAAATATAGATTGATTTTGGCCTCTTCTTCTAAATGTTTTTGAGCTAGGAATATGTCCCTCTCCTTTCTAAGAGCTATATATTTATTCCAATTACTATTGGAGCGGTCACTATGATATTTTTTATAGGCATTTTTGACCTGGTTAGTAAGTTGCAGATCTCGGGCGCGTTGTTTCTTATTCTTAATATCTAGAAATGACATAATTTCCCCACATAGGATGGCTTTTGATGCCTCCCAGAAGGTTTCAATCTTGTGAAAGTAAGAAATATTACGTGTACAGTAGTCCTTCCAGGTCTGTTTTACCCAATATATAAATCTAGGATTATTATAGAGATAGCGTGGATAATAAAAAGGCCTGGGAGTTTTGAATGTATTGCTGTCGTGACATTGCAATGTTAAAGATATAATTGAGTGGTCCGAGGTCACAATCTCACCAATTCCGGCCTCTGTTTTTGAAATCGACAGTGATTCAGAAATTAGAAATAAATCTATTCTAGCAAATGTCCTATGCGCTTTAGATTCACACGTTCATCCCTGGTTTAGTGTCAATTGGGCAATCAAAATGCCTATGAGGTGGGAGAGTTTCAGCATTCTTAAGATTAAAAACATCATTGAAATCATGATATTCTTGAGGTAATGTGGAACTTATATGTGCGATATTGACATATGGGAAACATGTTTTTTGACAGTATTGTGATGTGAAAGTGATTTTATTTTGTGACCAATCTATGGTTGTGCGCAGGTGAGATGGGCCCTTTTCTTGGACAGGTTTAATTTCCAACTAACATATATTCCAGGAACAAAAAATGAAAAAGCAGATGCTTTGTCACGTTCTTTTGAGACAACTGAGGAGTCTCAAACTAATACATATATAATTCCACCAACTAAAATCATTGCAGCAACAATACTAGAGACATCTGATATTTATCAAGCACAAAACGTGGATACTCAAATTCCACCTATTTGTACACCAGACACTGAATCTGGATTATATATGAAAGATGGGTTGATCTATGTTCCACCAACTTTAAGGAACCAGATTATCCACCAACACCATGATTCCCCTTTAGCCGGACATCCTGGCATTGAAAAAACCGCTGAACTAATAAGTAGGGAATACTGGTGGCCCCAGATGAAAACTTCCATTCATTCCTATGTGATAAATTGTGACATTTGTGCAAAGAAAAAGAAAAGAAAGAACATCATAAGCCCTATGGTCTCTTAACACCTTTACCAATACCTTTGAAACCTTGGGATATGATTGGAATTGACTTTATTGTAGATTTACCAATTTCAAATGGTCATAATACCATAATGGTTGTAGTGGACCATTTAACCAAGATGGCCCATTTCATCCCATTAAAACGAATACCAACTGCTTCTACCACTGCCAAATATTTCCATAGCCATGTAGTTAAATTACATGGTTTACCTGCTTCAATTGTAACTGATCGAGGAAGTCAGTTTACTTCCAAATTTTGGAGATATTTATGTAAAGCTTTACAAATTACACTCAGACTTACGACAGCTTTCCATCCCCAATCAAATGGTCAAACAGAACGTTTGAATCAGACACTTGAACAGTATTTGAGATGTTTTATTTCATCTCAACAGGATGACTGGTTAGAATGGTTACCAAGCGCAGAATTTGCCTATAATAATTCAAACAATACTTCAACAAAAGTCTCTCCCTTTTATGCAACTTATGGTTTTCATCCTCGAACATATCCAAATACTATAACTTCTTCCCATTCTCCATCAGTGTCCAACTACACTGACTCATTGAAAGAAGTTATGGACACACTACAAGATCATTTGGCCTCTGCCAAAGAAGCTCAGAAGAAATACTATGATAAAAAGAGGATACCATCTCCGGTATATAAACCCCGAGATATGGTATGGTTATCAACTAAAAATATCAGGTTACCTGTACCCAGTAAAAAACTTGCTGATCAATTTATAGGACCTTTCCCTATACTCAGGGTAATAAATGACAATGCGGTGACTTTGAAATTACCGGCCACAATGAGAATACATCCCTCGTTCCATGTGTCCTTGGTGAAACCCTATCTGGGAACAACACCTCCGTCCTCTGATCTTTCCATTCTCCCTATACCTGATCCACTGGATTATGAAGTAGATGGGATTTTGGATTTTAGGTATCGTAGAAGAACCCTTGAATACTTGGTACATTGGAAGGACTATGGGGATGATGAAAATTCCTGGGTCCCTCTCCGTGATTTAAATGCACCTGACTTGCTGAAGGACTTTCATGTTCGCTTTCCCTTTAAGCCGGGCCCTCGGACTCCTGGGAGGCCCTCTTGAATGGGGGGATCTGTCAGCATCAACCATTTCACTGTGCCTTTAAGTCAAGTTCTCCTCCCCTCAGGTAGACTATTTAAACACACTTTACCCATAAGACATTGCTTGATTATTAAAGAGTGTTTTGAGACAGCATCTTGTCTCTTTATATCTTAATGAATAATTAGCCTTGAGCAATCCTTAATATTGGAGGATAATTTCAACCTCTCACTTTCTAAAACTTTGCTCACTTTTTGGCCTTTATTTTGATGGCTTTAACTTTTCGCTATAACTTGATTTACTAAGTTGAATGGGAAATCAATTTCACTTATACTTTTGCACCTGTGTCAAGCTGCATCTCTCTTCGTTACCAGTAATCAAACGGACGCTCAGACTATTGCTGACGTCACCTCCGACTCTCAGTATTCACTGCGCAGCACGCCGGAGTTGCTCACACGCTGCAGGCATCAGACGCCGCTCTCCTGTCTCCTTAGACATTGAACTAAACACCATATCCAAGTAAGACACGCTGTATCTGAAACTAATTTCACTTATTCAAGGTATGTGCACCATCGATAAAGTATATAAGCATGCTAGGACAACTTTATAAAGGGTAATGCATTACTGAATTTCCTATGTTTATATATTTGGAAATCGTCAGCCTTCACTGCTCAATTTCTATTATGTGTCATATCAAACTTATTACTTATATCGAATCTCCAAATCTTAACCTACTTTCTGAGAAGTTCATTCATAACATTTATATCTCAATATATAAATTATCTTTGTCTATAAATAATTCATATGAGTCAGTCACAACTACAGAGAATCATAGTTGTGTCATTAAATACTAAATCCACCATTAAAACTGAATACACACAGGAACCTTATACCTAAGTAATGGTATTAAGGAGATTGTGTATTCATACAAAACCTTTATCTGGTAAACTTCAATTACTTACTGATAATATTATTAAAAACAAAACTGTATCCTCACACACGTAAAGCTTAGTAGATCTGGGTTAAGGCATGATATGTAAATTCCGGCAGAATCTAGCAAAATATTTTGAGCTTCTCCTAGTCTCTGGAAGATTTTTCTGTGAAAATCTATCTACTTCTGGGCACATAGTCATATTGAAATCTCCACCTAGTATAAGATTCTCTTTTATATAAGGAAAAAGTTTAACCTTAATATTCTCCCAAAATTCACTACATAATTTATTTGGACCATAAACATTGCAAAGAACATATTTAGTATTATTAATAGTAATTTGTAGTAAAATAAACCTTGCAGTGTCATCCGTCTCCACTTGTATAATCTTATAATCAAGAGATTTACTAATCAATATTGCTACGCCACATTTTCTCCTGCTTGAGGAGGAGGCGATTACCTCTCCTACCCATTTTATCTTAAGCTTAGCAACATCCTGTTCTGTAAGATGAGTCTCTTGTATAAAAGCAATATCTGGTTTTTGTTTAGCCAGTAACTTAATAATCAGCTTACGTTTCGTGGGAGAAACAATCCCGTCTACATTCCAAGATAAGTTTAATATCCACTAACGACTCTTAACGGAAACAAAAACAAAAAAAGGTTTCCTCTCGCAGACCTGGAGGGGAGGGGAAAAAAAAAAAAAGGGAAGAAAAAGGGAGAGAAAGGAAGAGAAAGAGAGAAAAAAAAAAAAAGTAGGAAAAAGGGAGGGAAAAGAAAAAGGAGGCCTCTAATAATAAGATTAAAAAAAAAAAAACGTAATTCTCCGAAAATACTTAATTCTATCCTAAAAAAAAATTTCCTCAACGCGAAATATGGGACTTTAAGTCCTATCATACCCTTCATTTATATGGAACAAGGATAAACCAAAAAAAAGCTGAATAGTCAATTATTTGTCATTTATAATTTTTTTTACCTCCCCCGCCTCTCGATAGATTTTTCTGGCACCGTTATGTTCAACAATTATGCTAGCGGGATAAACCATCCACACATTGTAGCCTTTGTTAATAAGTTGCGAGCAGAGCGGTGCCATTACCTTTCATCTCGAAGAGGTTTCTGCCGAGTAATCTTGGAATAATAAGATTCTATTATTTCCAAACATAAGTGGTTCGCTTCTTTTTTTAAATAGTCTCAAGTATTCAACCTTATCTTGGAAATTCAGAATTCTAAAAATGCACATTCTATTTTGGCGAGAACCCTCAGGCTGGGTATTTTTTAAACCAGTTCTGTGGGCTCTCTCTATGACAATTGGAAGCTTCTGCTGGGGAAAACCTAGGGCCTGAGGCAATATATAGGATGTAAAATGATATAAATCCTGAAACTCCAGAGTCTCGGGAAGGCCAATAATTTGAAAATTATTGCGTCTGGAACGATCTTCCAGATCGTCCAGACGCAATTGCAGATTGACAATTTTAGAGTTCTGTTTAGTTATAATATCATCTTGCACATTGGCTTGATCTTCTAGCTCCGAGACTCTATTCTCTATCTCTAACATTCTATTGGAGAATTGTTTGACCTCCGTAGTGAGGTTAGATATAACCGAAGAAATTGCACCTAGTTCAGTCTTTATGATCTTGAATTGTGGCGTGAATAGCTCAGTTAAATGAGTGATCAGCATCTGGGTATCATATATATTAGGTAGCATCTCACTAGAGCTATTTAGACTGGGCTCGCCTGGCCTTGTTTTTTTTTTTTCTTTACCTTTGGCAGGCATTCTGGGCGAAGAAGCTTTAACTTGAGTGACAAATTTTTCCATAAAAAAAGAAAAAGGGGTGAAACTCTAGTGTCCTATTTATATAGATAAACCTAAATAATATGAGTAAAATGAGCTCCTGAATACTCGGCAAGTAAGATATATCTTATCCACTCTAATGAGAAAAATAAAGTTACCTTCTGTTGTTCCTATACCAATAGAGAGGCCACAGTTATCAAATACTTTATGACCACTATTGTAACAGGTTCTTTCATAAGATTCCAATTTCTAGTATGTATCCAAGATCAAAATTTAAACAACAAGCGATGCACCAGCTAAATAATAACTTTTGACCTTTTAACACTTCCCACTCCTCCTTTCATAAATGATCATTTAACCCCCTCTCTCTTAAACACACAGAGATTCTTATCAAAACACCTGGGGCTTAAAATTTAAAGCTGAGGTTGCGTAGCAGAGAACTTTGTATTATTCTAACTGGCAACCCAGTTTACATAATAGGAATTTGAGGAAAACCATATTTAAATAAGATAGACCATTTAACATGCTAATTGATAAAACAGCAAAAATCCTGTAAAGAAAACAGAAAAGAAAAAAAAAACCCCACAATAAAAGGATCAGGAAATTAATAACTATACAGATTCCACAATTACTGAAATTTTCCCACGACAGATAGAATTATTGCGGGAAGCACCAGTGAACCATATCTCCAGTTCTAGTTAAATATAGAGCATGATACACTCTCTCTTACATAAGTTACACAACTGCATATCTTATAGTACAACACATGCATTAGGATTCTGTCCTTTTTGGATGTTAAACTGAAGGTATTCCTAGTGGGCTCTTTAATGAACTTTTATCTGTTAGTCCAAGATGTATTAATGTAGAGTATCAGATGAACAGTTTTTATCCTTGCAGTCCCGCAGAAAGGTACAATCTAGGACCCCTTTATATTATGCAGAAAGCCCACGATAAAGATCCTAGTAACAGTGAGTTCACCAATTCAAAAAAAGTCTAGCAGGACTTAAAGCAATGTAACAGAACACAGGAAAAGAGTAATATCAGCTTGCAGGAAACACTTTGTCATTGTCATTTTTTATGCCTATATTCTTACCACTGCGGTCTCAAGGGATGTCTGGGATAGGGTATCAAGGCGACAAGCTTACAACTCCACCTTGCCCTGCCTGTATGTCGGAATATTCTCCTCTTTCCGCAAGTTTCCGGCTACGTACTGCCAACCAGACAACAAACAATTTATGTGAAGCTGGTACAGATCCTGGGCTATTTAAGAAAGGGTAAGTCCCGGTATATTGCAGACAGCCTATACCCTACACACTCTCACTGTGCCTTGATATAGACCACCTCTCTTGCTTGTTGCACAAGGGCAGTGCGGTGCTAATTTGATGCAGCTCACGTCGCACCAGCGAGTGCCTGTGATTTGCTATGCGGATACTTTACCAACTGCTGTCCGCGTCCAGCAGCACAAGTTCTTACCGCAGCTTCCGACAGTCCAAGGGCACCAAGCATAAGCTGCTCCGCTCCTCTCTCCAAGCACGCCCCGATAACTGAACTGGTGCCTTGTCAGGAACTGTCCACGTCTGGTCCTGTGGAGACTCCACACCGCGGCAACCACAGTCACTGATAACCCCCGGGCATCAAGCAAAGGCTGCAATCCACAGGCAGCAACCAAAAGTAGATCCAGTGCTTATCCTCGTTAAACTTCTGCAGGGTATGGATATTTCAAGGAAACGAGATGTTTCTTTTCCTTTTCTCCCCCAAGCAGCTTGTAGGGTAGTTTTCCTATATAGTGTTAAGATTTCCAGCGAAAAGATCGCTTAGCTGAGTCAGCTGTGGGAGACTCCAAACTCGGGCAGGCCGTAGCCTCGCAGAGCGCCACACAGTAATCCCGGGAAACTCTCCAGGACAAGTGGCTAGGAGTGGGGAGACGATGGGGTAGCGTCCTCTCACAACACCTGTGTGAAGCAGGTAATCTGCACAGCTCCTCCCCCAACGGAAGTCTCTCTCCCAAAATAAAAAAACAAACAAACAAAAAAAAAAAAACAAAATTTTAAACTAGATACTGTCACGCTGCTCCGTCTGTTGCTATGGCCGTTGCCATGGACGCGGCGGCGGTTGTGGGCGTGTGCAGTGATGATGTCATCGCCACACGCTGTTTCTCATCCTGGATGCCGCTCGGATCACACCTGTGTATCCTCCTTGGCGCCAATCTGCGCCTATGTAAGTACCTCCTTTTACTTCCTACACTGCCCAAGTATAGTGTTGTGTAAGTGCTTCCTACTGCTGTGATATACTGGTCTGCCTGTTTTTTGCCAAACTCTACCTGCTTACCGACTTCTCTCCTTGTTAACCCCTAAACTGCTGTGATACACCGGTCTGTCTCATTTATGCCGAACCCTGCATGGTTACTGACTCGTCTTCTGGTTAATTCCTGGTTAATTCCTGAACTGCTTTGTTTTATTGGACTGCCTTTTGTTGCTGGACTCTGCTAGTCACTGACCCCTCTCTGCTTACCCCTTTGGTACCGTGAGGGTTTGGACTGTCCACCTGGTGTTTTACCCTACACTACCTGGGACTATTTTCTCTGCGAGTATTGGACTGCTTCCTCATTCATTTCTATATATTTATATATTTTTTGTCCTGGGATATTTCCTTATCTTGCCACTTGATGCTGGGATAAGAAGACTACTAGCCAGGATTGATCTGATAGGGAAATATCCCACGAGCATTACAGATACAATACTTAAAATAATATGCATTATCTATGACAATGTATATTATTTTAACATAGGATATAAATTCAATACTAAAATAAACTATTAATCACTTATGCACCCTCACCCCCGGGGTAACCTACACTATTAATCCCTAATCTGCCATAACCTAAATACCTAACCTATTACCTCTACACCGCCACGAACCCCAACACAATAAGCCCGCTAACCTATTAACCCCTACACTGCCACAGCCCCCCAATGCAAACTACCCCTACATTACTTAACTGCCTAACACCAAATCCCCCACCTCTAAGATAAAAACCCCTAAGTTACCAAAAAAAATAAAAAATACAACTCAAAATTTTGCTGTCCCCCCAAAAAAAATCCCTAATCTAAAAAAAAAGATTGCCCTGAAAAGGGTATTTGGTAGGGAAAAAAACAATTTTAAAAATGAAAAAGATCAGCCCCCAAAAAATCCTAAATCTAAACCACAAAGTTTGTACTCACCAACCTGACTCTGGTGGTACTCCTCTTCTGTCTTCAGGCTGGCGGCCCTTCGAGATGGTCCTCTTCATCCATTTTCTGTCTTCCATTTTTAGTTTTCCATCTTCTTCCTTTCTATATACAATCGTTTTTTTTTCTTCTTATCTACTTTTCTTCTTGCAGAGGTCCTCTTCATGTAGTCACCGCCACACACTGAAGTTTTAATGCAAGGTGCCCTTGCATTTCTATTGAATGATTTTTAATTCCTAGTCCAATCAATTAATAGAAAAAGATCTAAGTCTATTGGTTTATGTGACACCACTCTGTGTTGCCATGGCCTTTGTCATGGTCGCGTCGGTTGTTGTGAGCGCGCAGCGACGACGACATTGCCGCACACCGGGTTTCCCACTCCCATTCACCTGTGTTTGATCCTTGGCGTGAACCTGCGCCTATGTAAGTACCTCCTTTTCATTACTAATTTGCCCAAGTATAGGTTTACTTCGTGTTCTCCTGGGTGCTGTATTCTCACTTGCCTTGTGCATATTTTGGACTGCCTCTCTGATATTGAACTCTGCTTGTCTCTGACCATTCTCTGCTTAACCCCTTGCAACAGTGAAGGATTGGACTGTCTGCCTGATATTGAACTCTGCTTGTCTCTGACCATTCTCTGCTTAACCCTTTTGTTACTGTGAAGGATTGGACTGTCTGCCTGTGATTGAACCCTGCATTGCCAAATGACCTTTCTCCTGTTTTGTTCCCTTCACTACTGTGAGTATTGGATTGCCTCCTCATATCATAACTTTTATATTTTGTTCTGGGATATTTCCTTATCTTGCCACTTGACGCCGGGATAAGAAAACTACTGGCCAGAATTGGTCTGATAGGGAAATATCCCACAAGCATTACAGTTTATTGTACTAAGAATTAAAAAAAATCAGCCAATAGAAATGCAAGGGCACCCCTATATAAGGGGGAACCTTGCATTCAAGCTTCAATGTGCAGTGTTGACCGCATGAAGAGGACCTCTGCAAGAAGAAAACAGGATAAGAAGAAAAAAAGGATCAGATGGAAGACTGAAGATGGAAGACTGAAGATGGATGAAGATAAAGAGTGCCTCCTGCAGAACCACTGGCATTAAGAAAGAGGAGTACCACCTCAAGAGTCAAGCTGGTGAGAACAAACTGAGGTTTAGATTTAGGATTTTTTTTTGGGGTAGGCTTTTTTATTTTCTTTCCTAAGATATGGTTAGTCCACGGCTTGAGTAATTACTGTCGGGAATATCACTCCTGGCCAGCAGGAGGAGGCAAAGAGCACCACAGTTAAACTGCTAAGTATCACTCCCTTACCCACAACCCACAGTCATTTTATTTGCCTTCAGTGCATGGAGGAGGTGAAGTTTAGGTGTCTGAAGAAAAAATTTGAGTTAATCTACAAGCAAGTTTTGGGGTATAGCCTTATTCCACGTCATTCCTTGCAGTCAGGTAGTGGTGGCTTTAAAGCAGTTAGGAACTTGTAAAGAGGTACTTTCTGAGTTTCCTAACAATTGCTGCCCTAGTTTAGAAAGCCAGAGTTGACTACTCTGTTCTTTCTTTTTCAAAGGTTTCTACTGTGTCTTCTCATACTTTGTAACTGTCTACATGCCGGACAGCAGAGCAGGTAAGTGCTTTTTCTTCTAGTTGGGAAGACCATGCACTTAAATTAAAAGACACTGCTTTTTTATTGGGACATAGATAATCCTGTTGTATGGGTTACACTGGGACATGAAGCAGGCACAGTAGCATGTGTGAGACTAACAGTTACACTCTTTTAAAAAGAAAGGGTAAAATGTTTTTATTAGGCTTTATTTTCTGAAACATATTTACTTGATAAAACAATACAAGTTTAAACTGAAAGTAAGGCTGAATTTTCTATTTCAGCAGCTTATTCATTTCCCCTTTACTTTAAAATAAACCGATGCAACATTTTAAACTGTCTGGTTTAAAAAAAACGTTATTTCTGGTACTTAGTGTACCAGGAAGCTATTTTTAGTTCCTCTCTGTGTCACAGCAGTAATTTGAGTTCGACAGTTGCAGTCACATGATCCGGTCTTAATTGGTAGCGGTAAGGCACCTCAGTAATTGAGGTGTGGGGTTGCCTGAGGGGTATTTTAGAAGTTTGATGTTTATGAAATGTTTTTTCTTAATTTTTCTCATATAATTTTAGCTGGGGATCGATCCTAATTTGGAATAACAATTAAAGTGAATTTTTTCCTTGGCTTATTTTAATTGAATATTAAAATCTTTGAAACTTATCTGTACAAGTTTATTTACGGTTTCACAACATGTCTGATATGGAGCAAGAGCCTGCTCGCATGAATTTATGCTCATTATGTTCAGATGCACAAATTGCAGCTCCTATGCAATTGTGTTCTTCATGTGTCAAGAAAACCTTGCAAAATAAAAGGTAACAATTTTGAGCCTAATGTCTCTCAGGATGATGCTGTTAAAATAATAACTCAGCTTTCTCCTGCTACGTCCCAAGACTTAATGGTGTCACATGCAGTGCCCTGCAGTTCCTCTATAACTCCTAGTGGAGTTTATATAAAAGCAGAATTTGCTGCCAGGTATCTTCAGTGGTATCTGCTGCATTAGCTGCCATTCCAAGATTACAGGGAAAATGCAAGAACAAATCTAGAAATTCAGAAAGTAAGGTGCCTGTCCTCAGTTCTGCTTTCCAAGTTGCCCTTTCTCATAAGTCTGATGAGGAAGATACATCGGGATTTTTGAGTGTAAAATATCAGATTCAGACAGTATAATTCCTTCTTCTGAGACTGAGGTGGTATTCTTCAGATTTAAGCTTGAACACCTTTGTTAAAGGAGGTGTTAGCTACTTTAGATTACTCTGATACCCCTGTCATTGTCACTCATAAGAAATCTAGTAAACTTAATAGTTTCTTTGATGAACCTTCCACTTTGGAGGTTTTTCCTGTGCCGGACCATGCTAGGGAGATTATATCACAGGAATGGGAGAAACCAGGGGTGTCTTTTTCCCCATTTCCCATTTGTAAGAAAATGTTTCCTGTCGAGCACTCCATTAAAGACCCTTGGTATACTGTACCCAAAGTTGAAGGTGCCATTTCCACTCTGGCTTAGAGAACCACTTTTCCTATTGAGGATCGCTGCTCTTTTAAGGATCAGATGGACAAGAAGCTGGAGGCTTATCTGAAAAAGATTTATGTTCATCAAGGTCTCCAATGGCAACCTGTGGTGTGTATTGCCACTGTGACTAGTGCGGTATCTTATTGGTTTGATGCCTTGTCTGATTCTCTTCAACTAGAGACTTCTCTGGATGAAATTCAAGATAGGATTAAAGCTCTTAAATTGGCCAATTCCTTTAATGCAGATGTCATTTTACAGGTTGTTGGACTAAGAGCTAAAACTTCTAGTTTTACTGTCCTAGCCCACAGTTATGGTTGAAATCCTGGTCTGCGGATGTTTCCTCTAAAGTCAAGCTTCTGGTGATTTCTTACAATGGATAAACCTTGTTTGGACTCAGTTTGGCAGAAATTATCTGATATTACGGGTGGAAAAGGGTCTTTTCTACCTCAAGATAAGAAGAATAGGCCTAAAGGATGTCACAGTAATTTTCGTTCCTTTTGTAACTTCAGAGGAAAGCCTTCCCCTTCATCTTCCAAGCAGGAACAATCTAAGTCTTCTTGGAAATTCAATCAGTCTTGGAACAAGGGGAAACAAAGAAACACGCAGCTGATTCCAAATCCGCATGAAAGGTTTGCCCCCGATCTGGGATCGGTTTAGGTGGGGGGCAGACTTTCTCAGTTTTCTCAAGCCTGGATATGAGATGTCCCAGATCTCTGGACTGTGGACATAGTATCCCAGGGTTACAAATTGGAATTCAAGACTTTTCTTCCCAGAGGCAGATTCCTTCTCTCAAGATTATCTGCAGACCAGATAAAGAGAAAGGCGTTCTTGAAATGTATACAACATCTTTCCTCCCTGGGAGTGATAGTTCCAGTGCAGGAACAGGGTCTCGGGTTATACTCCCACCTATTTGTGGTTCCCAAAAAAAGAGGGAACTTTCCGTCCCATTCTAGACCTGAAGTGTCTAAATAAGTTTCTCAAAGTTCCATCCTAAAAGATGGAGACTATACACTCCATTCTTCCTTTAGTACAAGATGGTCAGTTCATGACAATCATAGACCTAAAGGATAAGTATCTACATGTTACTATTCACAGGGACCATCACAGATTCCTAAAATTTGCTTTTCTGGACAAACATTTCCAGGTTGTTGATCTTCCATTTGGTCTAGCCACAGCTCCCAGAATTTTTTCAAAGGTTCTAGGGGCTCTTTTGGCAGTGATCCGTTCTCATGGAATTGCTGCAACACCCTACCTGGATGACATATTGGTTCAGGCACCATCTTTTCAACTAGCAAAATCTCACACAGAGATATTGTTGTCTTTTCTTTGTTCCCACGGATGGAATGTGAATTTGGAAAAAAGCTCCCTTTCCCCTGCTACAAGAGTAGTGTTCTTAGGGACCATTTTTAGATTCTCTATTGATGAAGATTTTTCTGACAGAAGTCAGGGAAAAAAAATCATTTCCTCTTGCCTCTCTTTTGAGGCTTCTGCTCATCCTTCAGTGGCTCAATGTATGGAGTTAATAGATCTGATGGTGGCTTTCATGGACATTATATTCCTTTTGCTCGATTCCATTTGAGAGCTCTCCAGTTGTGCATGCTCAGACAATGGAATGGCGACCATGCGGATCTATCTCAAAGAATAGAGTTAGATCAGTCATCAAGGGATTCTCTCCCGTGGTGGATTTCTCAGGATCATCTGTCTCAGGGCACATGCTTTTGGAGACCTTCCTGGGTGATCGTGACCATGGACCATGGCCAGTCTGCTGGGCTGAGGAGCAGTCTGGAACTCATTAAAAGCTCAGGGCCATTGGACTCGGGAGGAGTCTGCTCTTCCCATCAACATCTTGGAGTTGAGGTCGATTTACAATGCTCTATTGGCTTGGCCTCAGTTGTCCTCAGTCCAGTTTATCAGGTTCTAGTCAGACAACATAACCTCTGTGGCTTACATCAATCACTAGGGAGGAACTTGGAGTTCCTTAGCCATGAAGGAGGTTACTTGGATTCTTTAGTGGGCTGAGACCTACAATTGCTGTATATCTGCCATCCACTTTCCAGGAGTAGACAACTGGGAAGCAGATTATCTGAGCAGACAGACTTTTCATCCCAGGGAGTTAGTCCTTAAATGGGGGGTGCCGGAGTTAGATCTGATGGCGTGCCATCAAAATGCCAAGCTTCCAAGGTACGGTTCAAGGTCAAGAGATCCGCAGGCCGTTCTTATAGATGCTCTGGTGGTTCCTTGGATTTTCAGGTTGGCATACCTGTTTCTTCTGTTTGTTCTCCTTCCATGAGTCATTGCTCATATCAAATAGGAGAGGACATCTGGAGAGGATCTGGTTTGCAGACCTAGTGAGATGTCATCTCTCCTACCTTGAAGACTACCTCTGAGAAAGGACCTCCTGATTCAGGGTCCCTTTCTTCTTCCAAATCTCATTTCTCTAAAGCTGACTGCTTGGAGATTGAGCGGTTAATTCTGTCTAAGCATGATTTTCATGAGTCGATCATTAAGACCATGATTCAGGCTCGCAAGGCTGTTACTAGAAAGATTTACCATAAGATATGGTGTAAATATCTTTATTGGTGTGAATCCAAGGGCTACTCTTGGAGTAGAATTAGAATTCCTATAATTTTATATTTTCTTCAAGAAGGCCTGGAGAAGGGATTCTCAGTCAGTACCCTGAAGGGTCAGATTTACTACATAAACATGTGGCAGATGTGCCAGATGTGCAATCTTTTTGTCAGGCCTTGGTCAAAATCAGGCCTGTCTAACTCTGTTGCTCCTCCTTGGAGCCTTAACCTTGTTCTTAAAGTTTTACAACTGGCTCAGTTTGAGCTGTTGCATTCCATAGAGACATTAAGTTGTTATCTTAGAAGGGTTTGTTTCTTGTTGCTATCTCTTCTGCTTGAAGAGTATCGTAACTCTCAGCTCTGCAGTATGATTCCCCTTATCTTATTTTTCATGCCGAGAAGGTGGTTCTTCGTACTAAGTTAGGTTTCTTTCCTAAGGTTGTTTCCAATAGAAATATCAATCAGGAAATTGTTCCCTCTCTGCGTCCTAATCCTTCTTCTTCCAAAGAACATTTGTTACACAATTTGGATGTTGTACGTGCTCTTAAATTCTACTTACATGCGAGTAAGTATTTTCGCCAGTCCTCTGCCTTCTTTGTCTGTTTCTCTGGGAAATGTAAAGGTCAGAAAGCTACTGCTACTACTCTTTCTTTTTGGTTATGAAGTATAATTTGTTTGGCTGGACAGCAGCCTCCTGGGAGAATTAGGAACAAATTTGTGGAACAAATTTGCAAGGTTGCAACTTGGTCTTCTCTACATACTTTTTTCAAAATTTTACAAATTTGATACTTTAGGTCTGAAGCTTCTTTTGGGAGAAAGGTTCTTCAAGTGGTGGTGCCTTCTACTTAGGACTGCCTGTCTTGTCCCTCCTTATTTATCTGTGTCCTCTAGCTTGGGTATTGGTTCCCAACAGTAATTACTCAAGCCGTGGACTCACCATATTTTAGGAAAGAAAAACAAAATGTACGCTTACCGGATACATTTCTTTCTTTCAGGATATGGTGAGTCCATGGTCTGTGGTACTCTTTGCCTCCTCCTGCTAGCTAGGAGTGAAATTCCCGACAGTAATTTTACTCAAACCGTGGACTCACCATATCCAGAAATAAATAAATCAGCTAAGCATAAATTTTGTTTATTTAGGTTATTTTAGTTTAGGATTTAGTTTAAGAGCTGAAACTTTAGGGCAATGCCTAATCCCTTTTCAGTGCAAGCTTTTTTTTTTAGGATAGGGTTATTTTTTTAATTTAGTTTTTTTTTAGATTACACTTTTTTTTTTGGGGGGGGGGTTACTTTTATTGTAGAATGGGGTTGTAGTATTTGTGTGAAAAGTAGCTGTGTCACTGTGCCCTACAAAAAGCCCTTCTAAGGGCTATTCTCATATTGACTTTTAGTGTTAGTTTAGTTTTTTTATTTTGGAGTGTTTATTTTTTTAAAGGGTTAGTTTTAGTATAGGCATAACTGTTTTTTTTTGGGGGGGGGGGGTTGGTAGTGTTTTTTGTTTTCTGTAATCTTAGGTTTTGTTATTTTTTTGTAATTTTAGTGTTTGTTATTTTTTTTAATTGGGGGTTTTTAGCTTAGAGGTGGGGGGTGTTGGTTGTTAGGAAGTTAAGTAATGTAGGGGTAGTTCATGTTGGGGGGGTTGTGGCGGTATAGGGGTTAATAGGTTAGGGGCATTGGCAGTATAGTGGTTAATTAGTATAGGGGTTGTTTGCAGTAGGCTATTGGTGGTATAGTGATTTAGTAGCGTAGAGGGTGTTTGCGGTGGGCTATTGGCAGCTTAGGGGTTAATAGGTTAGGAAGTTTATTGCAGTGGGCCATTGGTGGTTTCTCGGTTAAGAAGTGTAGAAGTTAGTTTGCAATGCTGGGTTATGTCGGTTTAGGTATAGTTATTAGGCTTGGTGCTATATATTGAAAAAGGATCCTTTACTTTACATCACCAATGTCAGTGTCGATGCTACTTGGAATATTTCACCAGCATCACCAACCTCTGCGATGCCGCACTTTTTAATATTTTGCCGGCATTCTTGATATTGCATCTGATCCCTTTTGAATCATCGGGACCTTATTATTTATTATTGTTTTAATTTTTATACCATGCTAAATATCAATCTGATTGTTATATTGATTATACAATGAAAAGAGAAACAACAAATAAATACCCATTATAATTCAACAAATATCATCTTTATATCAGCCTTCTTATTCTTTACATGTTAAAAATATATAACATGTTACATATTTTCATTTGATCAAATTTACTAGTGCCTACATTTTACAGTGGGATGAACTGTTAATTAAAAAAAAGTTTTTTATTCCTTGAAAACGTGAAGTTTCTGTCAATTTCTACATGGTTTACCATTTCATTTTGTGAACTGTCTGACTGAACATTGCTATATGTTACATTGCTAAATAAAACATTTGTAATGTGTAAAAACATTTGCCTAGAATATCGCACATGCGATATGTTCTTTTTTTCCGGCTTCCTCAAGCATCTTCAGCCTCGCTAATCTCACCAGTCCTTATGTAATAGTATTTAATAACATAAGGACTGGTGAGGCTAGCAAGGCTGAAGACGCTTGAGGGAACCGAAAAAAAAAAAAACATTGCAAGTGCGCTGCAGTCAGTACGTGATTTGTAATCTAGGCGATTGAATTTACAAAATTTGACACTGTGAAAAAATGTGTATGTGCTTAGGAAATTATTATAAAAGTTAAATGAGAGTTGCTGACGTTTTCATAATAAATAGGAACAAGACAAATTATTATATTTGTAATGACCAACTTTTTATGAACATTACAATATTTGGCATTTGAAATCTATCATCAAACAATCAGGAATATATGTTGGCAAGCAGTTTAAAAATAAAACGTAATGTGTACAATACCAGTCTGAAAGAGCGCATCACAGAAAGTCCTTCAACATCCTGAAGACCCAACTCCATCAAACTGAGAGAGACAATAAAACTATCAAATATATTCCAACCTTCTTGGAAATAGTAATAAGGATCCATTGATACAAGTTTTAAGACCATTTCAGCTGTAAAGATGCCAGTGAAAACCTGACAAAAGAAAGTATTAAGTACAATTGTATTATAAATATAAACAACAAATATTTTATGTAGTAATATATTATTTATCATACCTTGTTAACCAGATATATAAGCAATATTTAGTATCTCAGTCAAATACAATGATGATTATTTGAGAAAGTATAGGTGAAAACTCTGCATTATTAATATACTAAAATGCAGACACATAAGATTGTAATATAGATTTACATTTCAAACAATAAAGGAAAAGACTGCTATTAAATTATAGTTTGGCAGCACTTTATGGACTTTGGCAACCTTAGAAATATTTGTATTTCATTTTTTGATATATACAAAGACAAAGTCTATCTTCTTCTAATGTTATCAGAAATGTAAAGATCCAGGCTTACTAATATATGCAGTTGTTGGTCTTTCCTTGTTTATGATTTGTCCCAGAAGCTTCACAACGTTCTGGAACTGGTTTCCCCTCATGCTATCTAAGCCTGATGCTATACTAGATGTGGGCATTCAGGTGATATGAATTATAATTCTGCAGTTCTCATGGTTCTCCTTTATCAAATATATTTTCTATCTTACGAAAAAGAAGAAGTAGATTAACATATTACAGTATAGAAACGTTTCATACTGTAATATGTTAATCTACTTCAAGACAACATGTTTCACACTAATAAGGAAAACTATCTAAGATAGGGAAGTGGAAAAACAAGGTATCTATAGTTTTTTTTTTTTTTTTTAGGAAAACAGATCAGATAAAGGTATAACATTTTGCTCATTACTAAATATTTAGTTAGCTGCTAAAACAAAAGTGTCTAGATGAATCAGCACATTGAACAGCAGAGCCTGTATAACATACAAAATCCACTGGAAAAGTTGTAAATTTCTTACCAGATTTCCAACTTTCAAAACATTATCAAATTCCTCTGTCATTGGATAGTGTTCCATAGCCATGAATAAAGTGTTAAGAACAATACAAATTGTAATTCCCAAGTCCACAAAGGGATCCATTACAATAATGTTTACAATTTCCTTAATGCGCAGCCACAAAGGGCAGCACGTCCATATGAGGAAGGTGTTTGCAAATTTGTACCAACATGGTGGACACTTCCGCTGGGATTCTTCAAGTTCTGTAAAAATAATAAATAAATAAATAAATAAAAAGTTACTAGCCAACCTAACGCTATAGACAGGAAAAAATCTGCTTCTGACTTGTGTTTTGAGATATCAGACAGGGCAGATGTCCCCATTTGGGATGATCCTACCAACTATTGGGTACAAATGGGAACACTGATGTTTGGTACAATATTTCTAAAACCATGTTAAATTCTAACATCATATATAGAACGCAATATTGCACTAATGATGATTAAATAGATGACTAAATTAGATTTTACCTTCAACAAGTGTCTGAGTCATAACACTCAAAATACTGTTAGCTCTGTGCTTTTTTCCAAATGATGCATTTAGCTGATCCATAGAAACTCTGAGAGATCCAGAAAGCTTCTTCATGATTTCTATCTCTGTTGTAGGCTGCAAAACACATAGTTCATTAAACCCAAGCACAACACTATTTTTAATTAGTGCTATTTTTATTAGAGCTATGATCTCTAAGTATTCTGCTTCAAAACAAGGAATCATCTACTAAAATAAACAAATAAAGAAAATACTATAAATTCCACAATGAGAATATATAATACAGAGTTTGCATAAAAATAAAGGAAATGTTTTCCACGGTTTACTTGGATCCAATTTCCGATGATAGTAAGTGAAATTCCTGTGGGGGGTGGGGATTATCTTTAAAATGCATAGCAAATTAGTTTGCAGGTGGTTTAACCTTCAGTATAGTTAAACTCTATTAACATTAATTTTTATTAAACTATTTGAAAATGGAAACTTTTTTTTATATATTATAAGCAAATTGTAACAAGACATTAAAATACAGAAATCAGACTTAATCCTTGTTGGAACTTAAGTGCATGCAGTTATGAAACCAAAAGTCTCCTGACGCCTTATTACTTTGGCATATTGCGCCCCCTGAATTATTAAAATCAAATGTCATCTGGCAGTAGGAAGAATGCAGTTCACTGAGGACACGTGTTTATGCTGGGAATGTGTAGATACTGAACCACTTGTCAAGAATTTTGATCTTCATTTCAGTTTGAGTTATACCAATTCAATCCAAACCGTGATTTAGAGGAAAAAAAAAGGAATTCTATCAAATCTGCATTTCCTACACAATAGGCCAGTTACCCCTCATGCTATCTAGCATTGCAGTACCATGAATTTTAAGCATTGATACGATTATCTTAATTTCTCTCAAGCAAATTATGAAACTTAGGGTTTGCAGCTGAAAAAAGTATTCGAGAATGAATATACAAAATCCCAAAAAACTTTTATAGATACTTTTAAATCAAAAGCTGAAATAAAACCATTATTTTGGAAGACACAATTCCCATTTAGTGGAAGCACAGAACACATTTTTATGTGGGATGTGCTGAACTGCTTGGTGAAAGTCGCTGTTACAAGATAAAATCTTTCAATCAACTTTGTATGTATACAACAATATATGGTTTAAGAAGTCTCTCCGGTGTCACAGTACAAGAGCTATAGCTAGAAAACAGGCTCACTAAGGCTATATCAGAATTTCTGTCAGTGAATGGATTTCCTGGATTGTCACTAGAACAGCGTTTCTCAACAGCAGTTCTTAATTACCCCGAACAGGCCAGATTTTCATTATAGCTGAACAGGTGAAATAATCAGCTGATGAGTGACAGCAGATAAGTAACCATGGTTACTGATCAGCTGCTTATGTAACATGTGCTCTAGTTGAGCTATAATGAAACCCATGGTCTATTGGGGGTACTTAAAGGGACAGTCTAGTCCGAAATTAACTTTCATGATTCAGACAGATAATGTAATTTTAAACAATTTTCCAATTTACTTTTATCACCAATTTTGCTTTGTTCTCTTGGTATTCTTAGTTGAAAGCTAAACCTAGGAGGTTCATATGCTAATTTCTAAGCCCTTAAAGGCCGCCTCTTCTCTCAGGGCATGTTGACAGTTTTTCACTACTAGAGGGTGTTAGTTCACGTGTGTCATATAGATAACACAGAGGTGAGCCAGCACTGATTGGCTAAAATGGATGTCTGTCAAAAGAACTGAAATAAGGGGGCGGTTTGCAGAGGCTTAGGTACAAGATAATCACAGAGGTAAAAAGTGTATTTATATAACTGTGTTGGTTGTACAAAACTAGGGAATGGGTAATAAAGGGATTATATATCTTTTTAAACAATAAAAATTCTGGTGTGGACTGTCCTTTTGAGCTTGTGGGTTAGAAAAACTGACCTAGAAGACTTAGCACAGAACAATTCTGCAAAAAGCTAGGTTAGTTGAAAGAATTTCAAGATAACACCTTTATGGATTCTTGTATAAATAGTATATATTCTAAAAAAACATTTACTACACATTACATGAGTAATCTTGTACTCTATAGCAGTACCAGCGTGCCTTGAGGCACCTGCTAGTGTGCTTCCAGGCAGATAGAATTATTATCTTAAAGGGACATGAAACACAAATTTTTTCTTTCAGGATTCAGATACAAAATACATTTTTAAACAACTTTCAAATTTACTCGTGTTATCAATTTTGCAGTATTCTCTTGGCATCCTTTGTTAAAGGAGCAGCAATGTACTACTGGGAGCTAGTTGAACACATTGGTAAGCCAATAAAATGCACATATATGCAGCCACCAATCAGCAGCTAGCTCCTAGTTCCTGACACTATCTAGGTAATATTTTAAAAAAAGGATGCCAAGAAAACTAATAAGTAAATTGGAAAGTTGTTTAAAATTGTATGCTCTATCTGAATCATGAAGATTTTTTGTGTGCTTAAATGTCCCTTTAAGTGTATTTAATTGGCATTCTTGATAACTATTAATTGCCCTGTGTGAATTATTGGCAATGGAGGCAATTAATTGTACTGTGTGTATTGGCAAGGTCTGTAGTATAGTGGATGTGATGTTTATACTCCAACAATTAATGTAAAAACAAGCTGGTGTGCCTTGGAAATGTTTTGTCTCATTTGAATTGTGCCTTGACCCTCAAAAACGGCTGGGTACCACTGCTCTAGAGTGTACTAGTATAAGTGCAGTCACTGTAACTATCCTGAAGAAATGTAGGGTCAACATACTGTTCCAATTCTGGTCCATTAGAAAGTGGCATACTGCTGTATGACATAACATAGACCTAGATTGCAAGTGGAGGGTAATCAATAGTGCAGGGTGCACTATCCATATCAAGGTCCTGTGTTAAGAATTGTGCACAATCTGGTATTACAAGTGAATGGGGGGAATCTACCAGAGAATCTTAACACAACCGATATTTCATTAATGTAGCCCTCTTCCATCACTATAAGCAATGATCAAAAAAAATTAATTCTATGATACATGGAATAGAAAAAAGTATTTTTGTCTTTGTTTTGTTGCTGTTTTAGAGGTTCAAACATGTGAAAGAATAAGATCTAAGGTAATGTACCTCAAAAAATAATATTTAGTTACATGTATTAGTTTAACCAATCAAATAGTTCTCTTAGCATGCATCATGCTAGACTTAGAATATTTCCATGCTAGGTTAGAGAAGGAAAAACAGTAAGACATTAGGCTAACGTGCTATCTGGACAAGGTGATAAAGGTTAACATAACTAACACAAATAAGAAAAGGTTGTTGGAAGAAAGCAAGTTTTAATTTTAAGAGACAAAAGCAAACTGGAAATTACAGGATATATTTTGTAACATATGGTTTTGGCCATCTGGATTGTCTTAAGATATTTTATACGCAAGAAATACATACAAATTTAGAACTGCTTTGAGACAGGTTATTGTGGATACCAAATCTCTGTCCTCTTTCACATTAAGTATATAAATAAAAATTAAATTAAAACATGCTAAATACATAATACATTTAAAAGTGCAACCCTTTCGTAGAATACAAGGCCTAGATTTGGAGTTTGACGTTAGCCGTGAAAACCAGCGTCAGAGGCTCCTAACGCTAGTTTTAGGCTAACTCCGGTATTTGGAGTCACTCAAAATAGGGTCTAACGCTCACTTTTCAGCCGCGACTTTTCCATACCGCAGATCCCCTTACGTCAATTGCGTATCCTATCTTTTCAATGGGATCTTTCTAACTCCGGTATTTGGAGTCGTGGCTGAAGTGAGCGTTAGACATCTAACGACAAAACTCCAGCGGCAGGAAAAAAGTCAGTAGTTAAGAGCTTTCTGGGCTAACGCCGGTTCATAAAGCTCTTAACTACTGTACTCTAAAGTACACTAACACCCATAAACTACTTATGTACCCCTAAACCGAGGCCCCCCCCACATCGCCGCCACTCGATTACATTTTTTTAACCCCTAATCTGCCGACCACCACCTACGTTATACTTATGTACCCCTAATCTGCTGCCCCTAACACCGCCGACCCCTGTATTATATTTATTAACCCCTAATCTGCCCCCCACAACGTCGCCGCCAGCTACCTACAATAATTAACCCCTAATCTGCCGACCGCAAAGCGCCGCCACCTACATTATAGCTATGTACCCCTAATCTGCTGCCCCTAACACCGCCGACCCCTATATTATATTTATTAACCCCTAATCTGCCCCCCACAACGTCGTCTCCACCTGCCTACACTAATTAACCCCTAATCTGCCGAGCGGACCGCACCGCTACTATTATAAAGTTATTAACCCTTAATCCGCCTCACTAACCCTATAATAAATAGTATTAACCCCTAATCTGCCCTCCCTAACATCGCCAACACCTAACTTCAATTATTAACCCCTAATCTGCCGACCGGAGCTCACCGCTATTCTAATAAATGTATTAACCCCTAAAGCTAAGTCTAACCCTAACACTAACACCCCCCTAAATTAAATATAATTTTAATCTAACGAAATTAATTAACTCTTATTAAATAAATTATTCCTATTTAAAGCTAAATACTTACCTGTAAAATAAACCCTAATATAGCTACAATATAACGAATAATTACATTGTAGCTATTTTAGGATTAATATTTATTTTACAGGCAACTTTGTAATTATTTTAACCAGGTACAATAGCTATTTAATAGTTAAGAACTATTTAATAGCTAAAATAGTTAAAATAATTACAAATTTACCTGTAAAATAAATCCTAACCTAAGTTACAATTAAACCTACCACTACACTATCAATAAATTAATTAAATAAAATACCTATAATTATCTACAATTAAACCTAACACTACACTATCAATAAATAAATTAAATACAATACCTACAAATAACTACAATGAAATAAACTATCTAAAGTACAAAAAATAAAAAAGAACTAAGTTACAAAAAATAAAAAAATATTTACAAACATAAGAAAAATATTACAACAATTTTAAACTAATTACACCTACTCTACGCCCCCTAATAAAATAACAAAGACCCCCAAAATAACAAAATGCCCTACACTATTCTAAATTAAAAAAGTTCAAAGCTCTTTTACCTTACCAGCCCTGAACAGGGCCCTTTGCGGGGCATGCCCCAAGAAATTCAGCTCTTTTGCCTGTAAAAAAAAACATACAATACCCCCCCAACATTACAACCCACCACCCACATACCCCTAATCTAACCCAAACCCCCCTTAAATAAACCTAACACTAAGCCCCTGAAGATCTTCCTACCTTGTCTTCACCCTACCAGGTTCACCGATCCGTCCTGAAGAGCTCCTCCGATGTCCTGATCCAAGCCCAAGCGGGGGGCTGAAGAGGTCCATGATCTGGCTGAAGTCTTCATCCAAGCGGGAGCTGAAGAGGTCCATGATCCGGATGAAGTCTTCATCCAAGCGGGAGCTGAAGAGGTCCATGATCCGGATGAAGTCTTCTATCAACTGCATCTTCAATCTTCTTTCTTCCGGATCCATCTTGCAGACCTCCGACGCGGAACATCCTCTTCTCCCGACGCCTACTAGCCGAATGACGGTTCCTTTAAGGGACGTCATCCAAGATGGCGTCCCTCGAATTCCGATTGGCTGATAGGATTCTATCAGCCAATCGGAATTAAGGTAGGAATATTCTGATTGGCTGATGGAATCAGCCAATCAGAATCAAGATCAATCCGATTGGCTGATCCAATCAGCCAATCAGATTGAGCTCGCATTCTATTGGCTGATCGGAACAGCCAATAGAATGCAAGCTCAATCTGATTGGCTGATCGAATCAGCCAATCGGATTGAACTTGATTCTGATTGGCTGATTCCATCAGCCAATCAGAATATTCCTACCTTAATTCCATTGGCTGATAGAATCCTATCAGCCAATCGGAATTCGAGGGACGCCATCTTGGATGACGTCCCTTAAAGGAACCGTCATTCGGCTAGTAGGCGTCGGGAGAAGAGGATGTTCCGCGTCGGAGGTCTGCAAGATGGATCCGGAAGAAAGAAGATTGAAGATGCCGTTGATAGAAGACTTCATCCGGATCATGGACCTCTTCAGCTCCCGCTTGGATGAAGACTTCATCCGGATCATGGACCTCTTCAGCTCCCGCTTGGATGAAGACTTCATCCGGATCATGGACCTCTTCAGCCCCCCGCTTGGGCTTGGATCAGGACATCGGAGGAGCTCTTCAGGACGGATCGTGAACCTGGTAGGGTGAAGACAAGGTAGGAAGATCTTCAGAGGCTTAGTGTTAGGTTTATTTAAGGGGGGTTTGGGTTAGATTAGGGGTATGTGGGTGGTGGGTTGTAATGTTGGGGGGGGGTATTGTATGTTTTTTTTTTACAGGCAAAAGAGCTGAATTTCTTGGGGCATGCCCCGCAAAGGGCCCTGTTCAGGGCTGGTAAGGTAAAAGAGCTTTGAAATGTAGTAATTTAGAATAGGGTAGGGCATTTTGTTATTTTGGGGTCTTTGTTATTTTATTAGGGGGCTTAGAGTAGGTGTAATTAGTTTAAAATTGTTGTAATATTTTTCTTATGTTTGTAAATATTTTTTTATTTTTTGTAACTTAGTTCTTTTTTATTTTTTGTACTTTAGATAGTTTATTTCATTGTAGTTATTTGTAGGAATTGCATTTAATTTATTTATTGATAGTGTAGTGTTAGGTTTAATTGTAGGTAATTGTAGGTATTTTATTTAATTAATTTAATGATAGTATAGTGTTAGGTTTAATTGTAACTTAGGTTAGGATTTATTTTACAGGTAATTTTGTTATTATTTTAACTAGGTAACTATTAAATAGTTCTTAACTATTTAATAGCTATTGTACCTGGTTAAAATAATTACAAAGTTGCCTGTAAAATAAATATTAATCCTAAAATAGCTACAATGTAATTATAATTTATATTGTAGCTATATTAGGATTTATTTTACAGGTAAGTATTTAGCTTTAAATAGGAATAATTTATTTAATAAGAGTTAATTAATTTCGTTAGATTAAAATTATATTTAATTTAGGGGGGTGTTAGTGTTAGACTTAGCTTTAGGGGTTAATACATTTATTATAGTAGCGGTGAGCTCCGGTCGGCAGATTAGGGGTTAATGTTTGAAGTTAGGTGTCGGCGATGTTAGGGAGGGCAGATTAGGGGTTAATACTATTTATTATAGGGTTAGTGATGCGGATTAGGGGTTAATAACTTTATTATAGTAGCGCTCAGGTCCGCTCGGCAGATTAGGTGTTAATAAGTGTAGGCAGGTGGAGGCGACGTTGAGGGGGGCAGATTAGGGGTTAATAAATATAATATAGGGGTCGGCGGTGTTAGGGGCAGCAGATTAGGGGGTACATAAGGATAATGTAAGTAGCGGCGGTTTACGGAGCAGCAGATTAGGGGTTAAAAATAATATGCAGGGGTCAGCGATAGCGGGGGCGGCAGATTAGGGGTTAATAAGTGTAAGGCTAGGGGTGTTTAGACTCGGGGTACATGTTAGGGTGTTAGGTGCAGACGTAGGAAGTGTTTCCCCATAGCAAACAATGGGGCTGCGTTAGGAGCTGAACGCGGCTTTTTTGCAGGTGTTAGGTTTTTTTTCAGCTCAAACAGCCCCATTGTTTCCTATGGGGGAATCGTGCACGAGCACGTTTTTGAGGCTGGCCGCTTGCGTAAGCAACTCTGGTATCGAGAGTTGAAGCTGCGTTAAAAATGCTCTACGCTCCTTTTTTGGAGCCTAATGCAGCCTTTTTGTGGACTCTCAATACCAGAGTTATTTTTATGGTGCGGCCAGAAAAAAGCCGGCGTTAGCTACGCGGGTCGTTACCGACAAAACTCCAAATCTAGCCGCAAGTTTCCTAACCATAATACTATTGTAAGATTATATGTACAGTATGTGGAACTGTAATTAAAAACATATTGCTGCATAAAGCCAATATATTCTATATTCCATCCAGGTAGAAAAGGAGATGTTAAATAATTAAAAAATAAATAAATTGTAACATAAATGTATGGTTGGAAAGTTGAAAGGGAAAAAACACAACATTCTTTCATATTTAATAGTTTTTTTTTAATTCTTTATGGTTACAAAGGTACAGCGATAGGGAGTGGAAGAGATAACCCAATTCACAGCACACCAAAATTAAATGATAAATATAAATGATATGCGGTTAATAAATTAAAGCCAAGTATACACATCTTTGCAATGGATTTGAAGGATTGCACAATTAAATGACTGTCAGATTCTGATTCCTACTGAGATGGAAAAAAGCCAATTTAATTCAAGTTACAGTATAAATATGTAATATTCCAGCATGTTTTAATCTCAAGGGTAGAAATAGTAAGTAGGTTACTTCGGAAAATAAAAAAAAATAGAGTAAGCACAATCAGTTAAAAAAATTCTATAAATGTTAGCTTCTAAGGTTAGGAAAAACCAGTACTCATTCCGTCAGGGAGGGATCCAGCAGAAAGGGTGGACTGCCATGCCTAGGCTAAAACTACTCATAGACTTCCTTACGCTGTCATCGGTAGCTGCCTTATCTATTTTCACCTCAGGCAGAAGACGTCCGCCAGGGATGTTGGAACCCGGCCTGCCAATCAGTGACACCACGCCGTTACAATCCACAGTGCTATTTCTTTTCACGTTTGTCCTCATGTTCGGAAAGATGCGTGATGATCGACTGCCTTGGCTGTATCCACTGTTGTAACTATTCGTCCTGTTGTGAGCGCGATTCGGGATGAAAAGGGAGTCTCGTCTGCCTTCACTTTCCTCCACTGTACTGTGCTCATCATCTGCAAACTCATTCTCAGAGACAGGGTCCCGAAAACGACCTCTAAAGCTGAATACACTGCTCTTGCTGTTTTGTCTAGAGAGATATGGAGACCCTGGGATGCTGAGAAGAGACTGCAATAAATTATAAAAAAAAAATATGTCAGACTTTAATATAAACAGCACCAAATACCACAATTTTTAATTCAGAAAATTCACTAATGAAACAGATAATTATTTTTAAAAAGAGATTAACCCTATTAGCCAAATGTACATAAGTACTACGTCACAAAATACTTTCCCCAAAATATTGTGTTGATGTAGTGCATAAGTCAAACTTTTGGCGCATGCTGTGGGTCCCCACTTGCCAGCTTAGACAGTGGAAACTGCAGCTGGGGCAGAAGGCATCTGTCTTCATAAAGTAAGGGAGTGCTGATTGTGCCTCCTTACTATATGAAGCCAGATCGCAGATACAACCGTGAAACAGACAGTGCCACTGTCTTTATCAGGTGCAGTAGTGCAAATGGGGGTTATTTGGAGGGAAGGTGGTCCATTACTGGGGGGAGGCAGGGGAGGGTCTCCTATCATATAGAAATATTTTTGAGGGGGAGGGTCTCCTATCCTATAGAAATATTTTTGCAGGGGAGGGTCTCCTATCCTATAGAAATATTTTTGCAGGGGAAAGGGAGGGATGGGTCCCTACACCACAGAAAAATAGATAATTAGAGAGGCAGTGTGGCCCTTCAGTTAAATCACTTGAAGGGATATGGTGAGGGGGATTCACTAAATTACAGAAAAAAAAAAAAAAAATTAAAAACCCACAATCCCTCCCCCCAGACTGCACACTGGCATATTGCCAGTAACAAATATGGTGGTGCAGTAAGGGAGGAGAGGGAAGAGAGCTAATGCTAAGGGATCATGTTGGTGGGAGGGTGAGAAGGAATCCATACACTTCAGAAAATAAATAATAATAATAAAAATTATGCTTAAATTATAAATTCATTTTTTTCATGATGAGCGTCCACCTGAACAATTTATAAAGTAAGCATACATTTTGTTTTCTTTCATCAGATGGTGAGTCCATGAGCCATCACGTGTTGAAATCAATACCCAAGTGGTGGAGTCCATGAGACCACCGTGAATAGGGAGAGAAACAGTGAAAGGAGGACGTTACTATTCAGGCACTATGCCCTGCAGAACATTCCTGCCAAAGGCAGTCTCAGAAGAAGCATACTTAAAAGTGATAAAACTTAGAAAAAGTGTGCAAAGAAGACCAAGTAGCTGCCTTACAAATCTGATCAATATACTCATTACGAAAGGCCCAAATAGTAGCAACTATTCTAGTGAAATGAGCAGTAATGCTCTAAGGGGGAAATTTCCATGCAAATAAATAAAACTTGCAAATTAAGGCTTTAATCCAAGCTGCTTAATTAACAGTCATAGCTTTCTGACCTTTGTGAGGCTCAGAAAAAATGAACAAAAATAGCAGAAAGTCTGAAATCTTAGGAGCTGGACAAAAATAAGGAACCACAATTTCCTGATTTATAGCATCTGTAGATACCATTTTGGGAAGAAAAAAAAATAGCGAAGAACAGCCTTATACTGATGAAAAATCAGAGACTCTTCTAGCAGAAAAAAATAACTAGAAGAAAGAGTACCTTCAAAAATAAAAGCTGAAGGTCCAAACTATGCTTTGGCTCAAAAGGAGGAGATTGAAGAACCCTCAAAACCAGATTCAGATTTGAAGGAGGAGAAACTGGATGAATAACTGGTGTAATCCTTATCAGAGCATCAACAATGGCCTGAAAATTAGAAATTTTAGCAATCTTCTTACGGGACAGAAAAGAGAGAACTGAAATCTGACCTTCCGAGAATTAGTTGATAAATCTTTAGCTAAGGCTTTCTGTAGGAACTCAAGAACTCTAGGAATTCTAAAACAATTCCAATGGTAAACAAATGCAATGGTAAACATTGCAAGAACACCACACGAAAAAAAGGTTTTCCTTCTGATAAATATATCTGGTAACAGGTTTCCTAGCCTGAATCAGGCCCCCAATAACCTTGTCAGAAAAACTTATGAGACAGAATTAAGTGTTCAATCGCCATGCTGTCTAATTCAGAGATTTGAGATCTTTATAAAAGAAAAAGCCTTCACCACATCTGCAAACCAAATCCTGTGAGGCCATGCCAAAACAATCAGAATTGCTGAGGCTTATTCCTGCTGGTTTCTTGCCATCACCCTTGAAAGCATCACCAATAGAGGAAACATGTAAATCAGGTTGAATTACATCTATCAGACTTGTGAGTTCCTCCCAGATGATTGACATAAGCCACTACCATGACATGACATATCAGTATTTTATCAGGCCAACTCTGGAGAGCCCTGAAGATTGCACTGAGTTCCAGAACATTATATGTTAACCTCACTTTCTAAAGAGTCCAAACTGCACTTTCTGAGACCCCAGACTGCACCCCAACCTATCAGGCTGGCATATGTAGAACGACCAACCCTGTATGAAGAAAAGAGGCTCCCTGAACCAGGGATTGGTGAATCTGCCACAAATTCAAGGACTGCCTTGTCTTGGAATCTTACAGAATCCTCTGAGACAGATCCTTGTGTTCCCCATTCAATAGATGCAGTATCAGCAATTGGAGGCCCTGAAGTTGAAACCTGGCAAATGGAACTGCATCTGAAGCAGGCACTATAAGACCCACAATTTACATGCACTGAGCCCTGGAAGGGAGAAAATTAATCTGCAGAAGAGAACAATCTTGTTGCAGCTTCAATCTGTGCTGATCTGTCAAATAAATTGTCACAGAATTGATTATGAACCCCAGAAAAGATACACAAGTCTGAGTGGTTAATGAACTCTTTGGAAGATTTATTTTCCAACCGCAACTCTGAAGCAAATGAAGAACCATATGAGTGTGAGACACTGAAAAGAAGAGACAGATGAAAAGAAGAGACAGATGAAAAGAAGGAGCCTGAACCAGAGTGTCGTAAGAACCACAGAAATTCCTTGGGCTTGAACTACTACTTTTGTAAAAACTCTGGGAACTTTAGCCAGACCAAAAGGGAAGGCCACAAACTGATAATGCTTGTCTAGGAAAGCAAATATCAGGAACTTGACACAATCCCTGTTCAAATAAGCATCTTTTAGTTCAGTAGACATAAACAGACTCTCTTGCACTAAAGGAAGCAAAGTGTGAATTGTCTCCATCTTGAAAGTAGGAACTTTAAGGAATTTGTTCAATAATTTGAGATTCAAAACAGGCCAAAAATTACCTTCTTTGGTACTGTAAAGTGATCTGAATAAAAACCCTGGTTTAATTATAAAGATGGAACTGTAGCATCACCCCCATTAGTTGCAAATCTATTAGACAAGCTTGGGCCTTTAAAGAATTTTGAGGAACTTGAGACAGGAAGAATCTTCCCAGAGGAGGCCTTGAACAAATACTTTGGTTCACCTTGGAAAATATTTGTAATACCCTGGGATCATGAATGAATCTCTCCCATGCCTCTTTATGTGGCCCCCATACTAGCCCAGTCTGCCCCCCACTAGAGACTGAGCTGGTATGGGGGGGGTCGCACCTTCATGCGGTTTTGGGAGCTGGGGTAAACTTCTTGGACTGTTTGTTTTTGGACCAAGAAGAATTAGACTTCCAGGATGATTTAGAGTAGCCAGAACTCTGAGCAGAGGCATGTTTCTGAGGTGTAGATTGTCGAAAGATGCAAAAATGCCCTGAAGCGCTAGGCATACCCTTAGGATTTATTATCCTGGGGCAGAAAAGCTCCCTTACATCTGTGACTGTGGCAACAATAGCATCCAGTCCAGACCCAGACAGAGATTTACCCTGGAAGGGAAAAGAAAGCAGTCAGCAGACCACAAAGCTTGCCTAGCTAAACAGCTAATGCAGCATTCTTAGCATTGATACAAATAATTTCCACTGCTGCATCATAAATAAAGCAATTTGCTGTTCTCGGGAGATTAATAAGATCCTCAATCTCATCCAGAGTGATTTCCCCAGAAACAAGTTCTGAGAGATTGTCACACCATTCATAAGTGGCAGCAGCGACACAGGCTACAATGACTGCAGGAATAAAACCTAAAACCTGCGAGCTGAAAGAGTCGCCTATTAAAACATTCAAGTTTTCTATCTAAAGGATCCTCAAAAGAGGAACTATCCTCCAAAGGAAGATTAGTACACCTGGCCAAAGTGGGAATAGCTGCAGCTACCTTACAGACAGTCTCCCAAATCTCTGTTAACAGAAGAAAAATTAAACAAAGATTTAAATTTGGGAGACTGAACAAAAAGGAATACCTGGCTTCTGCCATTATTTAGTAATAATTTCAGAAATTGAACCAGGCATGAGAAAAGAGAAAGGCTCTTAACAGGTTGCTTTATTGTAGATGAACAAAGGTCACATCCTCTGCATCAGCAGGGTCCTGAGAGTCAGATACACCCCTATCATAGATGGGTGACTTAAGGGAAGTCTCTGATGAGCTAAAAGCCAAAGAAGGACCACCTACAAATCCTTGCAAGTGCCTACACTTAAACAATTTAAAACCTCACTAATAGCAGAGTGAATATTATCCTTAAAGGGACAGTCAACACCACAATTGTTATTGTTTAAAAAGATAGATAATGCCTTTACTACCCATTCCCCAGTTTTGCACAACCAACATTGTTATATTAATATACTTTATAAGATTTAAACCTCACAATGTCTGCCTGTATCTAAGCCACTACAGACAGTCTCTTATCACATGCTTTTTTATTAGTTTTTCACAACAGGAAACTGCTAGTTCATGTGAGCCATATAGATAACATTGTGCTCACGCCTATGGGTTGTGCAAAACACAGCACTAATTGGCTAAAATGCAAGTTAATAAATAAATAAAACATCTTGTGATAAGGGGGCTGTCAGAAGAGGCTTAGATACAAGGTAATCAAAGAAGTAAAATGTATATTAATATAACCATGTTGGCTGTGCAAAACCGGGGACGTGTAGGCAATAACATAAGCTACATAAGTTTGAAGGCTGGAACTAGGGAATGGGTAATAAAGGGATTGTCTATCTTTTCAAACAATAACAATTTTGGAGTTGACTGTCCCTTTAAATTTAAAGAAAGTTCAGATGAACTCTCCTGGGAGCAGCTTTGATATAGTAAAAACCCCTGCACACTCTGCTAAGCAGAAAAAACGTGTTTAGGATAAGCAATAGACTTGGCACATGAGGTACAAAGCTGAGCAGGGACACACACCTGAGAATCCTTACAAAGCAAACACAAACTAGAAGGGGTTACAGTAACAGAGGATCTCCCTCCTAGATATTCAGCCGGTGGACCAGAGGCCTGAGCGGCACCAGTTTGTCGCATAGTAACAGTAAGGAATTACTTACATATACATAGTCAGTATATAGCACACAAATAGTTAACCTAGATGGAAAGAAAAAAGCACAACAGAAAAGGCACGCTAAAAATGCATGCTAAAACCGAAACCCTTAGAGCACCTAGGCTACAGGTAAGTGCTAAAAGATAAAACCCGAAGGTAAACACAAATTCAGCACAGGTAAAATAAAGCATACTGTGCATGGCTCAGAAACAAATGCTGAGCATGCCAAGCCAACCAAGCTACATTTAAACCAAGTGCTTAAAAAAGCTAGCATAAGGTGAAAGGTATATAATATATAGTCCCCAGACTATGTGAATCATATGTACATGCTAATACTAATAGCTGGTGGGCTTGTAAAGTGCAGGTACTTACCATTCAGCACCTCCATCCACTGGGCTTACCTCAGCTGCAGCAACTTGTTTGCAGCAGATGAGCCAATCCTAAGCAGTGCGAGCATGATGCCAAGTATCTGAATTAGTAACAGCATCTACAACCCAGGGGATTTGTGAACAAGTCCACATTTTCACCTGAGGAGGGCTGTGAATCCACAAGAAGCAGATCAATGTAGACCAGGGGATTGGTGGATGCATCCACATTTCACTGGGAGCCCTGCAACATTTCTCACTGAGAAAAGACCATTCACCACCTGGCTGATAACGCCTTGTCTGCCCCTCTGAACGGTTACTGCGAGGAGGATTTGGGCCTTAGAATGGTTAGAGAATCTCCTTTCAAATTGTGAGAAGATCTAGCATTTCATACAGAGGGGCATATTTATAAAGCTCAGTATGGAGCTTGAAGCCCTGTGTTTTTGGCGAGCCTTCAGGCTTGCCAGAAACACAAGTTATGAAGCAACTGTCTAAAGACCACTGCTCCATAACCTGATCACCTGCTCTGAGGAGGCGGACAGAGATCCCCGGACATCAACACAAGAACTGCTGGTGCAATGCTGAATGCGGAGAGCATATTGCTGTCCGCATTCAGCGATGTCTGTCCGACACGATCCGCTGATCAGATCATGTTGGACAGACATTTGATAAATAGGCCACAGAGAGAGAAGTGCTCTACCAGGAACTAACAACAGCTCATCAGCTAGTTCTATGCGATTTACCACCCAGGAGCAGCCTCTTTTAGACCAGTGTGCGTTTCACAGAGGAAGATTTTTTTGAAGTATATCAGTATGATCCCGCAAAGTAAGGTCAGTCCAGCCCCGAAATACCAGGCAATTCACCTCTGAACAAGGAACATGACAACCCCAGACAATCTATCATTTCACTTTCAACTCACGTCTCATCAAGGAGGAAAAAGAAAATGACTGAGGCTCATGGGAAGTGAGAGGGGTTTAAAGCTGTGGTGTGTTGGGGTGTCTTGCCTCCTCCTAGTGATCAGGAGGTGAATATTCCCACACATGATGGCTCATGAACTCTCACCATGAAAGAAAACAAAACCCCTAACTGCTACTGGCAGACGGTACCTAAGCTGGAGGAAGATGATGGTGACCAGTGGGAGGGTAAGTGAAGAGAGCGGTTTAGGAGGGATCAGGGAGGTGGTAGGTATCAGGTGGGAGGGTAATCACTGCACTACAATACAATTAACAGCTAACTGATTAACCCCTTCACTGCCAGGAATTTCATAGGTGTGATGCACAGCTGCAATAAGCTGCCTTCTAATTACCAAAATCAATTGCAAAACCATGCATGTCTGCCATTTCTGAGCAAAGGTGATCCTAGAAAAACTTTTACAACCATTTGTCTTATGACTGCAGTAGCTGTGTGAAATGTTTCATTTTAAACCCAAAGTTTGTTCAAAAATTAACTATTTTTTTTATATAGTGACATTTGGTGGTCAAATGGTGGAATGAAATATATATCAAATATTTACTGTATATAAATATATATCTTTTTGAGGGTTTAAATTTGGAGAATTTGGGCAGTTCTACTATACCAAATGAAAACTACCCCATTGCATCATTTTAGACAAAGCTGCAGATTAAGACCTTAAATTAATTTAAAAAAAAACAATGAAAAATATATGTTTGGTCTACAGTTTTTTTGTGGAATGTGATAATGAATCTTTTTATTTATTTATTGTTTTAATTTTTTTTACCTTTTTGTTAATTTTACAATAATATATTAATTCTGTGAATAAATCCACTGAAAGCTCTTTTTATGCCCCTAATATAGTTTTTATAGGGAAAAAAGGTTCTATTTCTGTGTAAATGGAGTGATAGCAAAAAAACCTAAAAATGTTCTGGTACATTGGGCAAGTTTTTTTTTGAAATTCATAACAGTGAAGAGGTTGTCCTTGTCAATCAATAACACTGTAGGATGTGTATTATCAGCTAGAGAGCAATCTTTCCTTAGGGATGAGTTATCCATACACATGCCCATCTTGTTACTTTCAAAATCAGTTTAAATAGCTTTAAAGGGACATCAAACCTAAAAAAATTCTTTCATGATTCAGATAGAGAATACAATTTCAAACAACTTTCCAATTTACTACTTTTATTTAATTTGCTTCCTTCTCTTGTTATCCTTTGCTGAATGGTTTATCTAGGCAAGTTAAGGAGCAGCAGAGAACCAAGATTCTAGCTGTTGATTGGTTGCTGCATAAATATATAGATTGCGATTGGCTCACCCATGTATTCAATTAGAAACCATTAGTGCATTGCTGCTCTTTCAACAAATTATACCAAGAGAATAAAACAGATAGATAATAGAAGTTAGAAAGTTGTTTAAAATTGTATTCTCTATCTGAATTATGGAAGAAAATTTTTGGGTTTCATGCTCCTTTAACTTTACTTAAATCATGCACATTTTAACAGGTTAAACATTATACTCTTTCATATGAATGCTATGTTTTACTTTAATTAATGGCTAAATATACTAATGGAAAAATAATTACAACAATCATCTATATTTTACCTTAATATGAACCACACACTAAGACGATAAAGAAATCAAGTCTATTATTATTGCTAACACTATTATGTTCATCATACAAATACTAAATAATGCAAACACAAATAATTATACTACAGAGTGAGCAATGAATTACAATTAAGTTAACCACCTGACGTCAATGGATAAGCGGACAGTCCAGTATTTTAGCAAGCTGTCCAGTAAAATATTCACAAAAATACTGGACACTTAAATGTCCATTTTTTTTTACGCCCCTGAGTGTTGGCTAAATATAAAATGTCTCCTATGCCTGAATGCATTACAAATATGGAGTAAAAAGAAATGAGGGTCAGCTAAGGTGGCCAAATAACTTATGTTTAAGGGTGTTACCATTAGCCAAAGAGGTAAAATTATTTATTTGTATCTTACTTGCTGCCAAGGGGTAAAATGAATGCTCCGTTGTTAAAAATATACATAGTGGGATCAAGAATTGGGGATTTTGGGAGGGTATTGTATAACCCCCACCTACCCTTATGCCCAGTCACCAACTGAGTGTCCAGTATTTTTGTGGAGGACAGCTGTCAACCCTCCTACTTGGGGTACTCTGCACCTGGTCAACCAAACTAACATCTTACTACAGAAAAAAAGTTAATGTTTATTCCTTAGATAATTACAAAGAAGAGCTATCAGTGCTGAAAAGTAAAGTGGACAGCCTGAGAACAGTGTATATAAATCTAATAATTATTATTGGTTATTTGTAGAGCGTCAACAGATTCTGCAGCGCTATAGACATAGACGGTATGCAAGGTAGCATTTATAGGGATCAAATGGATAGAGGGACCTGCCGAGAGTCGCACTGTTGTAGTCAGCTCTTATGAAGATGATCTGCAATAGTTGGGCTTCATGCTAAGGGGATTTGTGGCAGATAGCAATGGAGGAGAGGAACAGGTGTTAGGAAAGGTTAGTGTAGCTTGTATGCATCTCTGAACAGTAGAGTCTTTAGGGAGAGCTTGAAGCTTTCAAAATACCTGGTTCATAATTGAAAATTTTCTTCCCAGTCTAGTATCAGGGTACCAGAACCCTTTTCTTCTAATGCCATCTTCTGACTCGTAAAACTTCTCATTATCTCCCTTTTCCTCTCCTTCAGACAGTTCTTTTTGTTTTCGTTTCTTTCTGCGGTTTCTCCTTTCTTTAGCACTTTTTGAGCTCAACTTGGAAAACTCTGAAGATGTCTGAGACATTCTCGCATCTCCTTCTTCTTCTTCTGCAGCATCTTCAGTGACTGTACCAGCAGAAGTAGCCATAGCTGCAGTCTAGCACAAATACAAAACAAATTCTTTAAACTCCAGTTTAGTCAACATAAACGTTTAACAGCACACCGTGAAACCCCTAGCCTGAACACAATACATGGGACTTGTCAAGTTTGAGAGGAAAAAAAAAAACACAGAAAAACAAAGGGAATATTTAGTGGTAGGCTAGACCCTAACATAAGCTACATAACTTTGAAGCCTGTCAATGTGATTTATATTACACAAATTATGCAAAGTAACTTGGAGTACAGCACTATACCTGATGCACATGAATAATAAAAGACAAGTTTTCTTCAAAGAAAAGGTGCTGTGGACATTGCTGTTTCTGACTTATTATTACAGGAAGTTCATAAAACATTCCATAATTTGCTAAATAACCTTTCTATACAAAATGGATGCCTAGATAGAACATGCAAATAGTGAAATATTATCTAAATTTACTAAAGAAAAGTAATATATTGAACAATGATATATGAAAGTGAATGCTATGGTATTTAATTTAATTGTGATTTGTCGTCATGTGAAAATACAACTCCTTGGTATTGCTGCCCTTACACTGCTAGATTTGTTTTGTACATTAAATATTTGCAGTTGGCAAGTTATATCCCTGCTCTATGTGTGATTCCAGCAATAAGTGAGTTTACTCTCCACACTCTGGTCCAGATTAGAAGTGGAAAGCTAATGATAGTGCAGGGTACGATGAACTATTTTGCTGGACTGCGCTAAAATTAGAGCGCAAATTGATTACAAGTCCATGGTAAAACTGAATTATCAGAGAAGGTTTAGTGCGGCGAACATCCCTCTAGCGCACTGTACTGTATACTTTCAATAGATGTCGCACTAAACACCACTGGTATTACAAGTAGAAAGTTGTGGCATGTGCTTGAACAAAAGACAAAATAGCGCAAGAAGTAAAGTGTTAGGACTATTAACGTATTACACTCATATTAACATATTTACTAGAAAATATGTTTATTATTGAACACTTTTTTAAATATATATAAATTTGTATGTGTGTATGTATACATGTGTATTTGTGTGTTTATATCTGTAAATATGTATGTGCAAACACACATATATGGTCTGATGAAGGGGTGTATTCCCTGAAACGTCACTTAATAAAAGGCACTTGCTGCACCTTTTTTCAAGCCCAGTGAGTGCTGTCTTTTATGTACTTATACTTATCCTCTTCAGCACCCTGGCATTTGAACTTAGTTCGTGAGAATGCACCTACTCATACCCAGTTTATAATGTAAGTCAATGGGAAGTCAGGGAGATAGGTTCCAGGACCCTCTCAAAATTGTCATAAGTAACACCTAATACATTATTTTTAAAGCTTTGAAATGAAGACTTTAAATGCTAAACAGCATTATAAACCTAATAAAATAATCACACAACACAGACTTCACTTGCATTTTTCTGCAAACAGTTCTTTCTATGCATTCCAATCTGGACTGATTTATAGACAGGAAGATCTTGTTCCTTTGAAATCTGCTCGATAGCCCAGGTCTGGTTAAACTGATTAATTTCAGCTTGCTTGGCTTTGCTGCAACACAAGCGGACAGCTCCACCTACTGGCTATTTTAATAAATGCACTGCTTCTCAATAGCAGTCACATGACTGGAAAAAAAGGTTGTTATTCTGAAACGGTGTAAATTGAACCGTTGTAAAACGAGGGCCACCTATATTTTTATATATATATATATATATATATATATATATATATATATATATATATACACACACACACACACACACACACACACACACACACACATATATATATATATTACACGCACACACACACACACAGTATATATATATATATATATATACATATACACACATATACACAGACACTTCAGAGCCCTTCCCAGTCAAATACCTTCAACAAATTGAATGTTTTTTTTTAAAGAAATACTTGAAATTCTATGTTCTTCACAATGTACGTATATGTGTGTATATGTAAAATAATGCTGTAGAGAGGGCACTCACACTACTTATTACATACCAGGGTGAACAGCCTAAAAACATAATTTATGCAAGAACTTACCTGATAAATTCCTTTCTTTCATATTAGCAAGAGTCCATGAGCTAGTGACGTATGGGATATACATTCCGACCAGGAGGGGCAAAGTTTCCCAAACCTTAAAATGCCTATAAATACACCCCTCACCACACCCACAATTCAGTTTAACGAATAGCCAAGAAGTGGGGTGATAAGAAAGGAGCGAAAGCATCAAAAAAATTAAGGAATTGGAATAATTGTGCTTTATACAAAAAAACAAATAATAACCACCACAAAAAAAGGGTGGGTCTCATGGACTCTTGCTAATATGAAAGAAAGGAATTTATCAGGTAAGTTCTTACATAAATTATGTTTTCTTTCATGTAATTAGCAAGAGTCCATGAGCTAGTGACGTATGGGATAGCAGATACCCAAGATGTGGAACTTCCACGCAAGAGTCACTAGAGAGGGAGGGATAAAATAAAGACAGCCAATTCCGCTGAAAAAAATAGTCCACAACCCAAATCAAAAAGTTTTAATCTTATAATGAAAAAACTGAAATTATAAGCAGACGAATCAAACAGAAACAGCTGCCTGAAGTACTTTTCTACCAAAAACTGCTTCAGAAGAAGAAAACACATCAAAATGGTAGAATTTAGTAAAAGTATGCAAAGAAGACCAAGTTGCTGCTTTGCAAATCTGATCAACAGAAGCTTCATTCCTAAAGGCCCAGGAAGTAGAGACTGACCTAGTAGAATGAGCTGTAATCCTTTGAGGCGGGGACTTACCCGACTCCACATAAGCATGATGAATCAAAGACTTTAGCCAAGACGCCAAAGAAATGGCAGAAGCCTTCTGACCTTTCCTTGAACCAGGAAAGATAACAAATAGACTAGAAGTCTTTCTAAAATCTTTAGTAGCTTCAACATAATATTTTAAAACTCTAACTACATCCAACGAATGTAATGACCTTTCCTTAGAATTCTTAGGATTAGGACATAATGAAGGGACAACAATTTCTCTACTAATGTTGTTAGAATTCACAACCTTAGGCAAAAATTGAAATGAAGTCCGCAACACCGCCTTATCCTGATGAAAAATCAGAAAAGGAGATTCACAAGAAAGAGCAGACAACTCAGAGACTCTTCTGGCAGAAGAGATAGCTAAAAGGAACAATACTTTCCAGGAAAGTAATTTAATGTCCAGAGAATGCATAGGCTCAAACGGAGGAGCCTGTAAGGCTGACAAAACCAAATTAAGACTCCAAGGAGGAGAGATTGGCTTAATGACAAGTTTGATACGTACTAAAGCCTGTACAAAACAACGAATATCAGGAAGATGAGCAATCTTTCTGTGAAAAAGAACAGAAAGAGCAGATATTTGTCCTTTCAAGGAATTTGCAGACAAACCTTTATCCAAACCATCCTGAAGAAATTGTAAAATTCTAGGAATTCTGAAAGAATGCCAGGAGAATTTATTGAGAAGAACACCAAGAGATGTAAGTCTTCCAAACCTGATAATAAATCTTTCTAGAGACAGATTTTCGAGCCTGTAAGATAGTATTAATCACTGAGTCAGAGAAACCTCTATGACTAAGAATTAAGCGTTCAATTTCCATACCTTCAAATTTAATGATTTGAGATCCTGATGGAAAAAGGGACCTTGAGATAGAAGGTCTGGCCTTAACGGAAGTGTCCAAGGTTGGCAACTGGCCATCCGAACGAGATCCGCAAACCAAAACCTGTGTGGCCATGCTGGAGCCACCAGCAGTACACATGAGCGCTCCATTAGAATTTTGGAGATTACTTTTGGAAGAAGAACTAGAGACGGAAAGATATAAGCAGGATGATAATTCCAAGGAATTGATAACGCATCCACTGCTTCCATCTGAGGATCTCGAGATCTGGATAGATACCTGGGAAGTTTCTTGTTCAGATGATAGGCCATCAGATCTATTTCTGGGAGACCCCAGATTTGCACAATCTGTAGAAATACCTCTGGATGAAGAGACCATTCGCCCGTATGTAACGTCTGGCGACTGAGATAATCCGCTTCCCAATTGTCTACACCTGGGATGTGAACCGCAGAGATTAGACAGGAGCTAGTTTCCACCCATACAAGTATCCAAGATACTTCTTTCATAGCTTGAGGACTGTGAGTCCCACCTTGATGATTGACATATGCCACGGTCGTGACATTGTCTGTTTGAAAACAAATAAACGATTCTCTCTTCAGAAGAGGCCAGAACTGAAGAGCTCTGAAAATCGCATGGAGTTCCAAAATGTTGATTGGTAATTTTGCCTCCTGAGATTCCCAAACCCCCTGCGCCGTCAGAGATCCCCATACCGCTCCCCAACCTGAAAGACTCGCATCTGTTGAGATCACAGTCCAGGTTGGACGAACAAAAGAGGCCCCTTGAATTAAACGATGGTGATCCATCCACCAAGTTAGAGATGATCGAACATTGGGATTTAAGGATATTATTTGTGATAACCTTGTATAATCCCTGCACCACTGGTTCAGCATACAAAGCTGAAGTGGTCTCGTATGAAAACGAGCAAAAGGGATCGCGTCCGAAGCAGCAGTCATGAGACCTAAAATCTCCATGCATAATGCTACCGAAGGGAACAATTGAGACTGAAGGTTTCGACAGGCTGAAACCAATTTCAGACGTCTCTTTTCTGTCAGAGACAAAGTCATGGACACTGAATCTATCTGGAAACCTAAAAAGGTTACTCTTGTCTGAGGAATCAAAGAACTTTTTGGTAAATTGATCCTCCAACTATGTCTTTGAAGAAACAACACAAGTTGATTCGTGTGAGATTCTGCAGAATGTAAAGACTGAGCAAATACCAAGATATTGTCTAAATAAGGAAATACCGCAATACCCTGTTCTCTGATTACAGAGAGAAGGGCACCTAGAACCTTCGAAAAGATTCTTGGCGCAGTTGCTAGACCAAATGGAAGGTAATGCTTGTCTAGAAAAGAGAATCTCAGAAACTGGTAGTGATCTAAGTGAATAGGAATATGCAGGTATGCATCCTGTAAGTCTATTGTAGACATATAATGCCCTTGCTGAACAAAAGGCAGAATAGTTCTTATAGTCACCATTTTGAATGTTGGTATCCTTACATATCGATTCAATATTTTTAAATCCAGAACTGGTCGGAAAGAATTCTCTTTCTTTGGCACAATGAATAGATTTTAATAAAACCCCAGACCCTGTTCCAGAACTGGAACTGGCATAATTACCCCAGCTAACTCTAGGTCTGAAACACATTTCAGAAACGCCTGAGCCTTCACTGGATTTACCGGAATGCGTGAGAGAAATTTTTTTCTCACAAGTGGCCTTACCTTGAAACCTATTCTGTACCCTAGAGAAACAATGTTCTGAATCCAAAGATTGTGAATCGAATTGATCCAAACATCTTTGAAAAATCGTAACCTGCCCCCTACCAGCTGTGCTGGAATGAGGGCCGCACCTTCATGCGGATTTAGGAGCAGGTTTTGACTTTCTGAAAGGCTTGGATTTATTCCACACTGGATTAGGTTTCCAACCGGAAACCGTTCCTTTAGGAGAAGGGTCGGGCTTTTGCTCTCTATTTTGACGAAAGGAACGAAAACGATTAGCAGCCCTAAAATTACCTTTCGATTTTTTGCCCTGGGGCAAAAAAGCTCCCTTCCCTCCAGTAACAGTTGAAATTATAGAATCCAACTGAGAACCAAACAACTTATTACCTTGGAAAGAGAGAGAAAGCAAAGTTGACTTAGAAGTCATATCTACATTCCAAGCTTTAAGCCATAAAGCTCTTCTGGCTAAAATAGCTAAAGACATATACCTGACATCAATTCTAATGATATCAAAAATGGCATCACAGACAAAGTTATTAGCATGTTGAAAAAGTATAACAATGCTATATGCATTATGATCTGTTACTTGTTGCGCTAAAGTCTCCAACCAAAAAGTTGAAGCTGCAGCAACATCAGCCAAAGATATAGCAGGTCTGAGTAAATTGCCTGAACATAAATAAAAAAAGATTCAATCTTCCTGTCTAAAGGATCTTTAAAGGAAGTGCTATCTGCCGTAGGAATAGCAGTACGTTTAGCAAGGGTAGAGATAGCTCCATTGACCTTAGGGATTTTATCCCAAAACTCCAATCTATCAGATGGCACAGGGTACAATTTCTTAAACCTTGGAGAAGGAGTAAATGAAGTACCCAAACTATCCCATTCCCTAGCAATCACATCTGAGATAGCATCAGGAACTGGAAAAACTTCCGGGATTAATACATGAGGCTTACAAACCGAATTTAAAAGTTTAGCAGTTTTAGTATCAGGAGGACTGGATTCCTCCATATCTAATGCAATCAAAACTTCTTTTAGTAATGAATGAATAAACTCCATTTTAAATAAATATGAGGGTTTATCAGAATCAATATCTGTAGTAGAATCTTCTGAACCAGAAAAAACCTCATCAGAATCAGATAAGTCAGAATGATGACGGTCACCTACAAACTAATCTGAAATGTGAGAAGTTTTGAAAGACCTTTTACGTTTATTGGAAGGAGGAATAACAGACAGAGCCTTCCTAATAGAATTAGAAACAAATTCTTTTACATTAACAGGAACATCCTGAACATTAGATGTTGAAGGAACAACAACAGGTAAAGGATTATTACTAATGGAGACACAATCAGCATTGGAAAGTTTATCATGGCAGCTTTCACAAACTACAGCTGGAGGAACAGATACCACAAGTTTACAACATATGCACTTAACTTTGGTAGAACCAGCATCAGGCAACGTCTGTTCATTAGTAGATTTTGATCCAGGGTCGGATGAGACATCTTGCAATATGTAATAGAAAAAACAACATATAAAGCAAAATTATCAAATTCCTTAAATGACAGTTTCAGGAATGGGAAAGAATGCAAAAAAATAAGCTTCTAGCAACCAGAAGCAATGAAGAGAAATGTTTAAATAAAGTGAGTAAAAGAGACGCCCCATTTTTTTGGCGCAAAAAAATGTCTAAATACGCATGCGTAATAGAATACAACTTATGGTGAAAAATTACTGCACCGGAAGTGACGAAAATTTTTAGCGCCAAAAAATAACGAAATAAAAAGGAACATTTCCCACCCCCGCGAGCTTAACAGCACGCAGGAAAAAATGCCAAATGAAAAAAATTTTCAAGGTAAGAAAAAAATAATTAAATGCATTATCCCAATAATGAAACTGACAGTCTGAAAATAAGGAATACCGTTTATCCTGAATCAAGGCAAATATAAGTTTATAGACATATATTTAGAACTTTACATAGAAAGTGCCCAACCATAGCGCAGAGTGACACAAAAAATAAGACATACTTACCCCAGGACACTCCTCTACATAAAGCAGATAGCCAAACCAGTACTGAAACGAGAATCAGTAGAGGTAATGGTATATAAGTGTATATCGTCGATCTGAAAAGGGATAACAGAGAGCCTATGAAAAAGATCCCCTAGAGGTAGACCATTGTTCTTGAATAGGCAATACTCTCTTCACATCCCTCTGACATTCGCTGCACTCTGAGAGGAAAAACGGGCTTCAACCTGTTGCGAAGTGCATATCAACGTAGAATCTAAGCACAAACTTACTTCACCACCTCCACAGGAGGCAAAGTTTGTAAAACTGAATTGTGGGTGTGGTGAGGGGTGTATTTATAGGCATTTTAAGGTTTGGGAAACTTTGCCCCTCCTGGTAGGAATGTATATCCCATACATCACTAGCTCATGGACTCTTGCTAATTACATGAAAGAAATTCATATAGCACTGAGACCCACATAAACAACCAACAATGGTAGGCAACACTCTCTGGAGATTTATATGCACATTTATTAAAGTGACATTTCAGGGTTGTAAACCCCTTCCTCAGACAATTAGTAATGGCAAAAAACACCCTATAAATAGACAAACCATACCCCACCTCTCCATGCCATAGCCGAGAGCTCTTCCGGTCCAGTGTGATCCACCCCTTTATGTGTTGTAACTATAGTAAACATAATAACCGGTACAAACTAAAAGCGCATTCTCAGCTTAATGCAGCACCAATGGGCGACAACAATAATGTAGCATAATCACATGAATTGGGAGGTGAGTGAATACAGGATTAGAATTAACAAGTACAATATATGAAAACCATCTGCACTTTGGTATGTCCGTGCCGCAATTATGGCTCTATAACATCTATTATATAAATTCAGTCAGAGCTCCTATTAATAATTATAAAATGTATTGGCAAACACATGATGGTATATAGAAATTAATTGAGACAACTATGTTTAACATATGGATGTTATAGTATCTGGATCAGGTTACTTAATGACATAAAATATCTTGTCCCTGACTTATGATCAATCTCAAGTAGCCTTAGGGACCGGCTGATGCATACAGATAATCCCAATGCGTATATTAAGAAGAAGAAAAAAAAAACATAATTTATGTAAGAACTTACCTGATAAATTCATTTCTTTCATATTAGCAAGAGTCCATGAGCTAGTGACGTATGGGATATACATTCCTACCAGGAGGGGCAAAGTTTCCCAAACCTCAAAATGCCTATAAATACACCCCTCACCACACCCACAAATCAGTTTAACGAATAGCCAAGAAGTGGGGTGATAAGAAAAAAGTGTGAAAGCATAAAAAATAAGGAATTGGAATAATTGTGCTTTATACAAAAAAATCATAACCACCACAAAAAAAGGGTGGGCCTCATGGACTCTTGCTAATATGAAAGAAATGAATTTATCAGGTAAGTTCTTACATAAATTATGTTTTCTTTCATGTAATTAGCAAGAGTCCATGAGCTAGTGACGTATGGGATAATGAATACCCAAGATGTGGATCTTCCACGCAAGAGTTACTAGAGAGGGAGGGATAAAATAAAGACAGCCAATTCTGCTGAAAAATAATCCACACCCAAAACAAAGATTAAATCTTATAATGAAAAAAAAATGAAATTATAAGCAGAAGAATCAAACTGAAACAGCTGCCTGAAGTACTTTTCTACCAAAGACTGCTTCTGAAGAAGAAAACACATCAAAATGGTAGAATTTAGTAAAAGTATGCAAAGAAGACCAAGTTGCTGCTTTGCAAATCTGATCAACCGAAGCTTCATTCCTAAATGCCCAGGAAGTAGAGACTGACCTAGTCGAATGAGCTGTAATCCTTTGAGGCGGAGTTCTACCCGACTCAACATAAGCATAATGAATCAAAAACTTTAACCATGATGCCAAAGAAATGGCAGAAGCCTTCTGACCTTTCCTAGAACCAGAAAAGATAACAAATAGACTAGAAGTCTTTCAGAAATCTTTAGTAGCTTCATCATAATATTTCAAAGCTCTAACTACATCCAAAGAATGCAACGATATTTCTTTAGAGTTTTTAGGATTAGGACACAATGAAGGAACAACAATTTCTCTACTAATGTTGTTAGAATTTACAACCTTAGGTAAAAATTTAAATGAAGTTCGAAAAACCGCCTTATCCTGATGAAAAATCAGAAAAGGAGACTCACAAGAAAGAGCAGTTAATTCAGAAACTCTTCTAGCAGAAGAGATGGCCAAAAGAAACAAAACTTTCCAAGAAAGTAATTTAATATCCAGCGAATGCATAGGTTCAAACGGAGGAGCTTGAAGAGCCCCCAGGGGAGAGATTGACTTAATGACAGGTTTTATACGAACCAAAGCCTGTACAAAACAATGAATATCAGGAAGATTAGCAATCTTTCTGTGAAAAAGAACAGAAAGAGCAGAGATTTGTCCTTTCAAGGAACTTGCAGACAAACCTTTATCTAAGCCATCCTGAAGAAACTGTAAAATTCTCGGAATTCTAAAAGAATGCCAGGAAAAATGATGAGAACACCACCAAGAAATGTAAGTCTTCCAGACTCGATAATATAACAGATATAACGATATAACAGATTTACGAGCCTGTAACATAGTATTAATTACAGAGTCAGAGAAACCTCTATGACTGAGAATCAAGCGTTCAATCTCCATACCTTCAAATTTAAGGATTTGAGATCCTGATGGAAAAAAGGACCTTGCGATAGAAGGTCTGGTCTTAACGGAAGAGTCCACGGTTGGCAAGTAGCCATCCGGAGAAGATCAGCATACCAAAACCTTTGAGGCCATGCTGGAGCCACCAGCAGAACAGACGAACGCTCCTTTAGAATCTTGGAAATCACTCTTGGAAGAAGAACTAGAGGCGGAAAGATATAGGCAGGATGATACTTCCAAGGAAGTGACAATGCATCCACTGCTTCCGCCTGAGGATCCCTGGATCTGGACAGATACCTGGGAAGCTTCTTGTTTATATGAGAAGCCATCAGAACTATTTCTGGAAGTCCCCACATTTGAACAATCTGAAGAAATACCTCTGGGTGAAGAGACCACTCGCCCGGATGTAATGTCTGGCGACTGAGATAATCCGCTTCCCAATTGTCTATACCTGGGATATGAACCGCAGAAATTAGACAGGAGCTGGATTCCACCCAAACAAGTATTCGAGATACATCTTTCATAGCCAGAGGACTGAGAGTCCCTCCTTGATGATTGACATATGCCACGGTTGTGACATTGTCTGTCTGAAAACAAATGAATGACTCTCTCTTTAGAAGAGGCCACGACTGAAGAGCTCTGAAAATCGCACAGAGTTCCAAAATGTTGATTGGTAATCTCGCCTCCTGAGATTCCCAAACCCCTTGTGCTGTCAGAGACCCCCATACAGCTCCCCAACCTGTCAGACTTGCATCTGTTGAGATCACAGTCCAGGTTGGAAGAACAAAAGAAGCCCCCTGAACTAAACGATGGTGTTCTGTCCACCACGTCAGAGAGTGTCGTACAATCGGTTTTAAAGATATTAATTGCGATATCTTTGTATAATCCCTGCACCAATGGTTCAGCATACAGAGCTGAAGAGGTCGCATGTGAAAACGAGCAAAGGGGATCGCGTCCGATGCAGCAGTCATAAGACCTAGAATTTCCATGCATAAGGCTACCGAAGGGAATGATTGAGACTGAAGGTTTCGACAAGCTGAAACCAATTTCAGACGTCTTTTGTCCGTCAGCGACAGAGTCATGGACACTGAATCTATCTGGAAACCTAAAAAGGTTACCCTTGTCTGAGGAATCAACGAACTCTTTGGTAAATTGATCCTCCAACCATGTTCTCGAAGAAACGATACAAGTTGATTCGTATGAGATTCTGCTAAAAGTGAAGACTGAGCAAGTACCAAGATATCGTCCAAATAAGGAAATACCACAATACCCTGTTCTCTGATTACAGATAGAAGGGCACCGACAACCTTTGTAAAAATCCTTGGAGCTGTTGCTAGGCCAAACGGCAGAGCCACAAACTGGTAATGCTGGTCTAGGAAAGAGAATCTCAGAAACTGATAGTGATCTGGATGAATCGGAATATGCAGATATGCATCTTGTAAATCTATTGTGGACATATAATGCCTTTGCTGAACAAAATGCCGAATAGTCCTTATAGTTACCATTTTGAATATTGGTATCCTTACATAATGATTCAATATTTTTAAATCCAGAACTGGTCTGAAGGAATTCTCCTTCTTTGGTACAATGAAGAGATTTGAGTAAAACCCCAGCCCCTGTTCCAGAACTGGAACTGGCACAATTACTCCAGCCAACTCTAGATCTGAAACACATTTCAGAAATGCTTGAGCCTTCACTGGATTTATTGGGACACAGGAAAGAAAAAATCTTCTTGCAGGAGGCCTTATCTTGAAGCCTATTCTGTACCCTTGTGAAACAATGTTCTGAATCCAAAGATTGTGAATCGAATTGATCCAAATTTCTTTGAAAAAACGTAATCTGCCCCCTACCAGCTGGGCTGGAATGATGGCCGCACCTTCATGTGGACTTGGGAGCTGGCTTTGGCTTTCTAAAGGGCTTGGATTTATTCCAGACTGGAGATGGTTTCCAAACTGATACTGTTCCTGTAGGGGAAGGATCAGACTTTCGTTCTTTATTATGACGAAAGGAACGAAAACGATTAGCGGACCTAAATTTACCTTTAGATTTTTTATCCTGTGGTAAAAAAGTTCATTTCCCCCCAGTAACAGTTGAAATAATAGAATCCAACTGTGAACCAAACAATTTAATACCCTGGAAAGAAAGGGAAAGCAAAGTTGACTTAGAAGACATATCAGCATTCCAAGTTTTAAGCCATAAAGCTCTTCTAGCTAAAATAGCTAAAGACATATACCTGACATCAACCCTAATGATATCAAAGATGGCATCACAAATAAAGTTACTAGCATGTTGAAGAAGATTAACAATGCTATGAGTATTATGATCTGTTACTTGTTGTGCTAAAGCTTCTAACCAGAAAGTTGAAGCTGCAGCAACATCCGCCAAAGATATAGCAGGTCTAAGAAGATTACCTGAACATAAGTAAGCTTTTCTTAGAAAGGACTCAATTTTCCTATCTAAAGGATCCTTAAAAGAAGTACTATCTGCCGTAGGAATAGTAGTACGTTAAGCAAGAGTAGAGATAGCCCCATCAATCTTCGGGATTTTGTCCCAAAACTCTAATCTGTCAGATGGCACAGGATATAATTGCTTAAACCGTTTAGAAGGAGTAAATGAATTACCCAGATTATTCCATTCCTTGGAAATTACTTCAGAAATAGCATCAGGGACGGGAAAAACCTCCGGAATAACTACAGGGGGTTTAAAAACCGTATTCAAACGTTTAGATTTAGTATCAAGAGGACCAGACTCCTCTATTTCTAATGCAATTAAGACTTCTTTAAGTAAAGAACGAATAAATTCCATTTTAAATAAATAAGAAGATTTATCAGTATCAATCTCTGAAACAGAACCTTGTGAACCAGAAAAATCAGTATCAGAAACAGAATCAGAATGATGATGTTCGTTTAAAAAGTCATCTGAAACATTAGAAGTTTTAAAAGACCTTTCACGTTTACTGGAAGGAGGAATAACAGACATAGGGCTCCATGTACTAAGAGGCGGGCGGACAGCTTCTTAACTCGCGAAGCTGTCCGCCCGCCTCCTCTACACACGGGCAGCTGATCTATTGATCCGCTTGCCCGTATGTACCATTACACACTCAGCGGAGTGTGTAATGCCCGCCCCTTCAATCGCGCGATCAATCACGCGACTGAAGGGGCTGTCAATCACCGAGAGCGAGCAAGCTCTCTGTGATTTTGCTTCGCCACCTAAGAGGTGGCGTAGGCTGTAGGAAGCAGTAGTCTAATGACCGCTGCTTCTTACATTGCGGGAAGCAGGCTCGCATATGCGAACCTGCCCCGCAAAGGCTCTGGAGCAGCTTTCGCTGCTTCGTACATGGAGCCCATAGCCTTCTTAATAGATTTAGAAACAAAATCTCTTATGTTAACAGGAACACCCTGAATATTAGATGTTGATGGAACAGCAACAGGTAATGGAACATTACTAAAGGAAATATTATCTGCATTAGAAAGTTTGTCATGACATTCATCACAAACAACAGCCAGAGAAACAGTTACCACAAGTTTACAACAAATACACTTAACTTTGGTAGATCCAGCATCAGGCAGCGATTTTCCAGAAGTAGCTTCTGATTCAGGGTCAATCTGAGACATATTGCAATATGTAATAGAAAAAACAACATATAAAGCAAAATTGATCAAATTCCTTAAATGACAGTTTCAGGAATGGGGAAAAATGCCAATGAACCAGCTTCTAGCAACCAGAAGCAAATAAACAATGAGACTTAAATATTGAGGAGACAATAATGACGCCCATATTTTTTAGCGCCAAAAAAGACGCCCACATTAATTGTCGCCTAAATGCTTTTGGCACCAAAAATGACGCCACATCCGGTAACGCCGAAACTTTTGGCGCAAAAAACATCAAAAAAATGACGCAACTTCCGGCGACAAGTATGACGCCGGAAATGACATAGAAAATGAAGCATTTTCAGCCCCCGCGAGCCTAACAGCCCACAGGAAAAAAGTCAAATTTTAAGGTAAGAAAAATTGGTTTATTCATATGCATTATCCCAAATATGAAACTGACTGTCTGAAATAAGGAACGTTGAACATCCTGAATCAAGGCAAATAAATGTTTAAACACATATATTTAGAACTTTATATAAAAGTGCCCAACCATAGCTTAGAGTGTCACAAAATAAGACTTACTTACCCCAGGACACTCATCTACATGTAGTAGAAAGCCAAACCAGTACTGAAACGAGAATCAGTAGAGGTAATGGTATATATAAGAGTATATCGTCGATCTGAAAAGGGAGGTAAGAGATGAATCTCTACGACCGATAACAGAGAACCTATGAAATAGACCCCGTAGAAGGAGATCATTGAATTCAAATAGGCAATACTCTCTTCACATTCCTTTGACATTCACTGCACACTGAGAGGAAAACCGGGCTCCAGCCTGCTGCGAAGCGCATATCAACGTAGAATCTAGCACAAACTTACTTCACCACCTCCATGGGAGGCAAAGTTTGTAAAACTGATTTGTGGGTGTGGTGAGGGGTGTATTTATAGGCATTTTGAGGTTTGGGAAACTTTGCCCCTCCTGGTAGGAATGTATATCCCATACGTCACTAGCTCATGGACTCTTGCTAATTACATGAAAGAAAAATCAGATATAAGGGAGGATAAATTATCTCATCCCTGACCTATGATCAATCAACAACCTCATGTATCAATATGATAAAATCTATCACAGGGACAGAGGAAACCCTATCAGAGAAAAGCAAACATTTTTATTGGCGATTATAAGAGGCGATGCCAATCTTCCTCTGGGGGCTAATGTGTTCAATTTATGGAGCCAATTTTAAGGGTGATTTTGCTATGTCACCTCCCCATAGAAGGGGCGGCATATGATCAACAATCATGTTTTTAGTTGTGAAACAGTACAATCCCGTTTCACTAAATGTCTTTCCACTGGTTAGTCAGAAGTGCTACATTTGAAAGCAGAACGGATCGCTGAGCAGTAATTGGCCATGCAAATTCTATTTTCCTGGGATAAAGCTTTTTCAGGTGATGTAACTTGCATTGATAACATCCAGGTTTAGGTGAAGGTATCCAAGTTTTCTCAATGTATGCATTGGGATTATCTGTACGCATCAGCCAGTATCCTATTGAAAAGAACTACCTTGTCGAGATTTGCAACCTCGATCTGTGCATGCTCAAAATTATGTAATCGCACTCCGCATTTGTTTAAAAGGAATGTGTGGAATGCAATTACGTAATTGTGAGCATGCGCAGATTACAAGTGGCAAATCTCGACGACCACTTCTTCTGTCGAAAAGAGCTACCTTGTCTGTAACTGTTTAGTGTTACTAACTGCAAATACACAATTGTCGAGGTAGCAAATCTCGACAAGGTAGCTCTTTTCGACAGAACACCGGTCCATGAGGCTACATGAGGTTGTCGATTAATCAGGTCTGGGATGAGATCATTTATCCTCCCTTATATCTAATTTTTATGTCATTATATAACTAAGTGAGCTGACCCAGGTACTATAACATACATGTGTGGAACACTGTTACTCCATTAATTTCAATATACTATCATTTGTTTGCCAAAAAGTTATTGATAGCAGCGCTGACTGAATCTATTTAATAGATGTTATAGGGCCTTGATTGCTGCTTTAAGATCGCTGCCTTAAGAGGCTATGTAGCATGGATGTGTGAAAATGCTGATGGTTTTAATATACTGTCCTTGTTAACTCTTATCCTGTATTAACTTCTCACAATTCATTTGATTATACTACATTATTGTTGCCGCATATTGGTGCTGCATTAAGCAGAGTATGTGGTTTTATTTTGTACTGGGTATTGCGCTTACACTTGCTACCATAGTTAAAACATGTAAGGGGGTGGGTCACGTGACACACTGGACCAGAGGTGCTCTCGGCTACAGCATAGAGTGATGGGGTAATGTTTGTCTATTTATGGGGTGTTATTTGTTGTTGGTCTGAGGAAGGGGCATCTCTGCTCCGAAACAATAAATAAATAGATTTTGTGTTTAAGTCCAGTGAGTGCAGATTTAAAACAATCGTGGATTTAACTATTTCTTACTGACACCCTGACAGATGGACACTGAGGTGTGGGGGCAATTCCCTTCTCTTGCTTATGATAAAAAGCTCTTCTCTTATGGACCGAAAAAGAGAAAAGGGCTTTTTTGTGTGCCACTTAGAAGTCTATGGAGAAAGGGATTTAGCACGGTTGTGATAACCAACCTTTAAATGCTAGTACATCTGAGTCTTTTGATCTCAGGCTAACTTCTTTACTTTAAACTTGTAATACCAATGCAAACAGATGAGCGATACCGATTTACCTTGAATGCAGTTAGCGCTCAACAGTGCTAACATTTATCAATCCACTTGTAATCTCTGTTGGGTACTGGCTATGTGGATGGACATTAAGACAGCAATGTATGGGGTCCTGGGGTTTAGTCTCTGCAATGTAAAATGTTTTAGCTTTAACAGTTACATGAGTACCCTGTGTGCTGGTTATATAGGGGTCATTGCACTTGCATGTCAGGTACTTACTATCGTGACTAATTAGTTCCTGGTCTGTGTTAGTTGCTGGCATATTGCGGTTAGTTGACTGCATTTTTGTTGGGTATTGGCAATATCAGATATAAATTGCTACAGTGTGTTGCTTGAAATATAGTGGTAAATAAATAAATAATAATATAAATTAAACAAATTACATAAAATTGGGGGTGTATGTGCAAGTTAGGAGGCATTCTTGTGTGCCTGGCTTAAATTATTTGGTTTATTTGACAAGTTCTGCACCAGAAATACAAATTCATTTGAGCCATCATGACTTTCTGAATGTGCTACTAATTTGTAGCAAATTAAATCTTACCTGAGCATCTTCCTGCATCTTTTTTAGTTGTTCCAACATTGCTTTGAATTCTTGTTCTTTCTGTTCTGCTTCCTCCAATGTTGCTTGATTTTGTTCTTCATAAGCCATAGCTACTACAGCCAAAATTAAATTAACCAGGTAAAATGACCCCACAAATATAACCAAAACAAAGAAGATCATGTATGTTTTTCCCGAAGCACGTAAAGTCTGGGGGGAAAAAAAAGATTAAACTGAAAACATGTTGGAAAATGGTAATATATGGAACAATTTATTGACATCTATACATAAGAAGTATATTACATATTACTGAGTAGTTTTGGATGCTATAACATCTCTTTTTAGAAGACTAAATAACATTCAATTGTAATATCCCTATTTATATACAACTAGAGTTGCCCCCTTTTACAATAAAAAGGGCTAAAGAACGCAACCTTTGAAATAAATGTATATCATTGTCTGACGGTATATTTTTATCTAACCAATACATTTATGATACATTGGATATGACAAATAACATTTTCAATAAAATAAAAAAAACACATGTAGTGCATTTACACATCAGAATAAAATATTATGCCTGTACAGAAGTGCAGATGTAGTTAAAACTGATTGAAACTACAATTATAAACCTAGATTTTCAAGTGATCAAATCTTGGGTACAATTAAATGAAATCTGAGATCAGTAGTTCATTTCATATTTGAATTCACTACAAACCCTAAAAATTGGAGGTGAATTACTTCTGTATTTTTTTAGATCTATACAGGATATGCTTATAATGGTTGCTACAAGTAATTTAGTCAGAACTATGGTCAAAATGGCTAAAATGTCTATGTAGCATTTCATGTACTGATATGATCCACTATTCCACTCCTGAATCAATTCAATGATGTAACGATTAGTTGACCAAGCTGTAATAATGAAATTTACAAATACATTCAAATGTATATGGAATTCATTATCAACATGGCAATTCTCACAGTCCTGTAGATCACAGTGGCAGCCCTATCATAGATGCGGGTACATTGGTCAAGGGATTTGGTCAAAACTGATGTGATTAGGATGTATGATGAAATGGAGACAAATATAAACAACATCATGATGTACATTTAGTAAATGATTTAAAAAAAAAAGGGGAGGTCTGAGCTAGGTGGGCACATACAGACAGGTAAAAGCAGCAAAAATCAGCAAAAATCAAGAAAAGAATTATGGGAAATTCTGCAAGGGGGCTGTAAGAAGCCCCACATGGAAAACAAAAATGCTCAGTGTACAATTTTAAGGGATGGTACCAAAATACTGGCTTTTTGCTTGTTTGGGTAGATAATTTCTGAACTAAGGCCTATAATGTTAATGTGATTTTCTAGTGATCACAATCCTAAAATGTCTCTGACATTAATACCTCTAAAGTTCAAAACATTTACCACTTTACTACAACAACAACAATTTTTTTTATCTTTAATCCAAAAACAAATAGGCATTAAGGATAAATAAAACAGAGATTTTGTGGGTTTAGCTTAGTGGTTACATCTCAAGTTGAAGGGCCTGTTTATTTATTGATCTCTTTTAATAGCGTGAAAAAATAGTAATAGGTGATGTGTGCAATTAAGCCTGTTGTGCTAAAAAAAACAAAGATTTGAATTAATCTCTTTTTAAGGGATTTAAAGGGACATGAAACCCAAATTTTTTCTTTCATGATTTGGAAAGTGCACACCATTTTAAACAATTTTCTAATTCACTTCTATTATCTGATTTGCTTTATTTTCTTGATATCCTTTGCTTAAAAGCATATCTAGATAGACATAGTAGCTGCTCATTGGTGGCTGCACATAGATGCCTTGTGTGATTGGCTCACCCATGTGCTTTGCTATTTTTTCAACAGAGGATATCTAAAGAATGAAGCAAATTAGATGATAGAAGAAAATTGGAAAGTTGTTTAAAATTGTATTCTCCATCTGTATCATGAAAGAGAAAATGTGGGTTTAATGTCCCTTTAAATAGGGTAATTAATGGTATAGCAGGCATGTGTATTTGTTGGGTTATTGATTTTAATTTTTTTTAAATTAGTGTATAAGTGCAAAACAAAACAGTATCCATAAACGTCCCAGTGTAGGTAGAAAAAATCAACTTGGTTCCAGTTCCATATATATAAAAGGCAAATTTTATTGAAATGATTCAGGATAAAACTCTCAGCAAGAGAGACAAGTGGAAAAGTCTGACCGGTTTCGGCCCAGTGTGGCCGTAGTCATAGACAGTGACAGGTATTCAGGGAAAGCACCCTATATACCTGTTGACCACTCCCCAAATGGGAGTGGTAACAATCTAACATGATTTGTTAAAATTAAAAACACCTTGTACCTCATAGCTAGCTGGGATTGGAGTTTGTATACAAAGGATACAAAGTATATATATATATCTTTGCAAAAGCAATTGAAAACATATATATATATGTATACTCTATTGGAGTGGTAAAGAAGAGTACATAGATATGTTAGCAAAAGGCATAAACTTTCCAAGCATTTTTCCTCATCGTTTTCTCTATATTTATTCTCACACTATATGTTACTTTTTCATACCTTCCCTTATCCAAAATTAAAACCACCCGTTAGGTTTAATGTTTAATGGATTCCAGGAGGAAAATGGCTAGGTGGTAACTAAGGCATATATAATACATGACAAACTGATTGAATACAAACTCCTGTTCAAAGGTGTAAATGTATACAGCACAAAATACAAAATACACTATTGTTACCAACAGATGAACAGGAACTATAAAATCATAAAGTCAAGTGAACATATAATTTTATTACCTTATACTCTAGCTAGGTTATATGTGAAAAAGGGGAAGAACAAAAGGGAGATTATTAGTTATTAGGAGAATAATTTATTTGGAGTGGTTTTTCTTGGGTAGTTTATTGATATAGCCATAATGATACCACAATGCCAATAGGGTGGTAGACAACAGAGAGACTATGTTAAAAGGATATATTCTCAAGTATTTGGAACTAGCCAGATCTATCTGTGCCAATAATTTATAATGTCGAATTCTGAGTTGAAACCCTCAGGTACCAGGCTACCGAGCCTGTGTATCCAGTAAATCTCTTGCCTGGAAAGGATATGTAATAAATCACCTCCCCTTGGTGGTCTAGATACTGACTCGATAGCCCGCCACCTGAAGGTTCCAACATCCCCCATGTGTACCTCCAAGAAATGTTTGGATAGAGCAGAAACAGCCCTTTCCTGGGAGACATAAGAGAGATGCTCCCTGATTCGCTTACCCACAGGCCTGGTGGTTCTGCCTACGTATTGTTTTTTGCACTCGGTGCATTCAATCAAGTAAATGACATATCTATTGCCACACTTGATGCAACCCCTAGTGTCAAAAACCTCCAACGTTTTGGTTGAGGAAAAGGTCTTTGAAACAACCATGTGATCACATGATTTGCATGTTTTTTTACCACACTTGTATGTTCCCTTGACCTTTAACTTCCCTTGACCTTTAACCATGAGCTACCACTATCCTGCTGGGGTAACATACTGGGAGACAAAATGTTGCCCAGGGTCATGTTACGTTTATAGATGAAGTTACATCCATCGTCCATAACATGTCTCAGAACTGTGTCGCCTCGAAGTATTGGCAAGTTCCTTTCAATAACTTTACAGACCTTATCAAATTGATTTGAGAAAGCTGTAACCAACGTTGGTTTGATTCTGTTGGAGTTATCATCCTTTAATCTGTTATCTCTTGCCCTCCCTTGGTTACAACTCAGGTCCATTGCAGATACTTCCATGAAGGTCTTACTAACCAAATTTTTGGAGTATCCTCTTTCTCTCAATCTCACTTTCAGATCCTCACTCTCTCTCAGGAAATCCTCTCTCCGGGAGCAGTTTCTTTTTATCCGCATGAATTGGCCTTTTACTATACCTTTGAAAACATGCCTGGGATGACTGCTCTTGGCGTGTAACAATGTATTCCCGGAGATAGGTTTCCTGTAGAGAGAAGAGGAAACCCTTCCAGTATCACCACTGGATGTGAGGGTAACATCCAAGTAATTTATACTGGTCTGGTGCCACTCAAAGGTGAACCGTAGACCAACACCATTGACATTGAGTACATCAACCAAATTATCAAGTTGATCTTTGCTGCCTGACCAAATGACCAGCAGGTCATCAATATAGCGCAGATATTTTACGATATGTTGGGTCTGGTTTCTATTACCCCCAAAGACGTGGAACCGCTCCCACCACCCCATGAACAGGTTGGCGTAGGAGGGGGCAAACTTGGCCCCCATGGCTGTTCCACGTCTCTGGAGGTAAAATTTACTCCTGAACATGAAGAAATTATGCCGGAGTAGAAAATTAACCACTCTCAGCACATATGCTCCATGTTCAGGAGAAAGGTCAGTCTCTTTGTTCAAAAAGAACAAAACAGCTTTCAGACCATGTTCGTGTGGTATGGAGGAGTACAGGGACACCACATCAATGGTTGCCCAACTGTACCCCTCCTCCCAAACGACATCCTTAAGTCTGGAGAGTACATGTGTAGTGTCCTTCACAAAACTGGGCAGTTTGCGAACTAGTGGTTGTAGGAATTGGTCCACCCACTTGGACAAGGGTTCCAAAAGGGACCCAATTCCTGCCACTATTGGCCTGCCCTGTACATCCACCAGGCTCTTATGTACCTTAGGAAGGTGGTGGAAGATGGGCATTACTGGATTATCTACCAATAGACAATCATATGTCTGATCGTCAATAATGCCCATCTCCACCCCATCATCCAAAAGGTCCTTTAGGGTAGCCTTATACTCAGGTGTAGGGTCCCGAGACAATTCCATGTATGCCTCAGAGTCCTCAAGTTGCCTCAATGCCTCTTGGATATAGGCACTTGTATCTAGTAGGACAACACTTCCCCCTTTATCCGATTGGCGAATTACCACTTCCTTGTTGTTTTGTAATCTGGCAATAGCCTCTTTTTCCAACCTAGACAGATTGGAGTAATAATCATGTTTTCTGGAATCATCTAGTTTAGTGAGATCTTCAATAACTCTCTTGTGGAAAACCTCCAGACTTTTACCCCTAGCTTGTAGTGGGTAAAACTTAGACCGGGATTTCAGATTGTGATGTTTTTTGCTTATCATTGAAACTTCTAAACTAGCCTCCTGTGTACAACTCAGGTCCTCTAGATCTACTAAGGCACAGGCATCATTAAATGGCATATCAGGGTTGTCCCTCCTCCTCACCTGTGTATATGTTTCTTTAGGTATGCTGTCTGGTGATGCTGAGAAGAATTTCCTTAAAGTAAGGTCCCTAACCATCTTATTAACGTCCAATATGGTCTGGAATAAATCAAAATCCCGGGAGGGGACAAAATTGAGACCATACCCCAGGACTTTCCTCTCAGCATCTGTAAGTTGATGGGTAGAAAGATTAACCACTGTGAAGTCACCTACTGGTATCTGTGCCCCCTGGTGTTCCTGCTTTCCCTCACTGGGTACCTCTGGGACTGAATGGAAGTGTCCTCTTTCATTTGTGTATAGCCCCTCCCTCCCCCTCTGGGTTGTTTTGGAGCCCACTGTGTATAAGTGCTTATTAATAATTTTTTTTAACTATAATTAATTGAGCAGGTAGCGTTTTTATCTGGTGACGTTGGTTGCTAATGACTAAGTAAATAAAAATGTACGGCACATATTGTTAAAAAAAAGTCTAAATGTCAGCACAGTTTCTATCTATAAGACTAAAAAGCATTAAACATACTTACTAATTGATACAAGTTTTCCCAATAATCCTGAGTCATAAGGCGAAATAAGGACAAAAAAGCCCAGCCAAATGAGTCAAAGCTAGTATAGCCATAGTTTGGATTCTTCCCAGCTTTCATACATGTGTATCCCTCTGGACATTGTCTGAAAAATATATAATAATTAAAATAATTAAAAACGTTTATCAATACATTACACTTAAAATAAATTTAGATATTTCAATTGTACTTGAACTTTAACAGGAATTATAACAGATTCAATCTTTACAGTGGATTTTGGTGCAAACCAGGAAAATTATATAGCTATGTTCAACCTCTAATTAAATAAATAATGTCTAACTCAGGAGTTAGTATATGTGAAACAAACTTTGCCAATTGTATATTTCAATAGAATAAATGATGTAAAACACAAACAAACTGCACATATTCCTTATTTGACTAATTCTTGCGGTCTTCACCTTAAGAACATCTTCAAAATTCACCACTTCCTCACACAAGACACAACTAAGACTTTAATCCACTCTCTCATCATTTCCCTTGACTATTGCAACTCCATCTTCTCTGGCCTCCCTAGCTGCCGTCTATCTCCCATACAATCCATATTAAATGCCTCTGCCAGGCTGATCTTCCTTACACGTCGCTCTTCATCTGCTGCAACTCTCTGCCAGTCCCTTCTCTAGCTTCCTCTAACCTCCAGAATAAAACATAAAATCCTGACTAACTTTTAAAGCTCTCCATAACACTGCAAAACACTATATCTCCAACCTCGTCTCCAGATACCCGCCTTCCCACCCCCTTTGCTCTGCTCATGACCTCCTTCTCTCCTCCTCTCTTGTTACCTCCTCACATTCCCGTCTACAAGATTTCTCCAGGCTGGCCCCTATTTTGTGGAACTCCCTGCCCCGCTCTACACGACTCTCCCTTAGTCTTCAAACTTTCAAGGGCTCATTAAAGACTCTATTGTTCAGGGATGCATATAATTTACACTAACATTTTTCTATCTTAGTCCCTCTCCTCCTTTAGCTATCCCCCTTATCATGTGAGCCTATGAGCATTGCTGTTTTTTAGATCAACTTCATAAGAGATGATTTACAACAGTGAAACTCTTGTCAGGGCCCTCTATCCCTTTGTCTCCCTTAACTGTCACCTTGCATATTAGACCCATGTCTTTAGCGCTGTGGAACCTGTGGCGCTCTACAAATGACTAATAATAATAATAATAATAATAATAATGTTATTGCATAATTTATTCAAAATGTTAAAAATTGCTGTAGAAGATAAACTTAAAACTTTAAGAAGGAAGTAAAATTTTTACTTTAAGGGACAGTAATGTCAAAATGAGATTTTTATGATACAGATAGATCATGCAATTTTAAACAACTTTCCAATTTACATCTATTATCAAATTCGCTTTGTTCACTTAATATCCTTTGTTAAAGAGCATACCTAGGTAGGCTCAGGAGCAGCAATGCGCTGCTCAGACCAAACTGGTGATTGGTGGCAGTACATATATGCTTTTTGTCATTGGCTCACCAGATGTGTTCCCCTAGCTCCTAGTAGTGTATTGCTGCTGCTGAGGATATTAGGAGAACAAAGCAAATTTATTAATAATATTTGCAAATTGAAAAGTTGAATGGTCTGTCTGAAGCAATATAGCTTTATTTTGACTTTCATGTCCCTTTAAAGCTTTGTGGAGTATCTGATTCCACTCAACAATCTAACCCCTTAAGGACCAGCGCCGTACCCTGTACGTCGCTGCAGTCCTGGGCTTCTCTCTGCCACAATCTCGCTTAAAATAGGGGTACTGCAGAAATAGATTTGCAGAGTTAACGATGCAGAGAGGGCCAATCTGTGGCCCTCTCTGCATCGGACAGTGGTGGTGCTGATCGGTGGTGGGTGGGAGTATAAGGAGGGATGTGGGTGGGCGGCCCATCGCTGGAAGAGGCGGGAGGAGGGTGGCAGTGGGTGGGACTGCTCGGCCACGCTACAGGGACTAAAAAAAAAAAAAAACGCACCAAAAACTGCAGGAGGGTTAGAAAGATTTTATGGGGGGGGGGGGGAAGAGACAGGGGGAACCTAAACTGCAGCAAATATATTTAAAAAAAAAAATAAATAGACATTTTCATACTGGCAGATTTTCTGCCAGTACTTAAGATGGCGGTGACAATTGTAAGGTGGGGGAGGGAATAGAGCTGTTTGAGGGGGGGGTCAGGAAGAGATCAGGGGGTGGGATGTGTCAGGTGGGAGGCTGATCTCTACACTAAAGCTAAAATTAACCCTACAAGCTACCTAATTAACCCCTTTACTGCTGGACATAATACAAGTGTGGTGCACAGCGGCATTTAGCAGCCTTCTAATTACCAAAAAGCAATGCCAAAGCATATATGTCTGCTATTTCTGAACAAAGGGGATCCCAGAGAAGCATTTACAACCAGTTGTGCAATAAACGCACAAGCTGTTTGTAAATAATTTCAGTGAGAAACCTAAAATTGTGAAAATGTTAACTTTTTTTTTTTATTTGATCGCATTTAGCGGTGAAATAGTGGCGTGAAATATACCAAAATGGGCCTAGATCAATACTTTGGGTTGTCTACTAAAAAATATATATAGTTTGATAGGTTAATATTAAAAAAAAGCTCTATTTCTGTTTAAATGGAGTGATGGCAAAAATGCTAAAAATGCTCTGGTCTTTTAGGGAAGTTTTTGTCTGAAATGCCCAGTCCTTGACGGTTAAGAAACATTTATAGATTGTGCAGCATATAAGGGAGACAATGGGTAATGACTGAAAATAGTTCCTATAATACTAATATACAAGGCAGTAACACATACTGTATAATAAAAATGTACGTAAAATGATATTACACAGCTTACTTACCCTGCATCTGATCCATTACCACAAAGTATTGGGTCAAGAGCCCCAGGGATTTTGTAAAAATTTGCTGGAAAAAAATTAAGAACATTTAAAATGATCAATGAGCTGTTCTGAGCTAACATATTACTGTAGAATAAAAAGAAACATTTCAATAATTCTACTGCAAGATATATAAATACTAAAGAACTCGTATTAGAGACTAACAATGGCTGACATTTATAATATTATTGGCCTCTACTGTTTCTTAAAGACATCTTACTCCTCCCACCACTTTAACACTTAGGGGCCAATTTATTATGCGCTGAATGCATCTTAATGCATTTGTTTCGGTGCGAGTCTTCAGGCTGGCCGGAAAAAAGAGATAAGAAGCCGCGGTCTTAAGACCGCTGCTCCTTAACTCGTCCGCCACCTCTGAGCTGCGGATACGATCAGGTTGATTGACACCCACTGATAGCCGCCGATTGGCCGCGAGTGTACAGGGGGCGGTATTGCATAATCATTTCATGAAAAATGCTTGTGCAATGATAAATGCATATGCTGTCAGCATTTATCGATGTGCAGCGGATCATGTCTATCAGCACATTAATAAATCGTCCCCGTAGTAAGAGAGTTAAAGGGATATGAAACCCCACATTGTTCATTAATGATACAGATAGAGAATACAATTTTAAACAACTTTCCAATGTATTTCTATTATTAATTTTGCTTCATTTTCTTGGTATCCTTTGTTGAAAAAGCAGCAATGCACTACTGGGAGCTAGCAGAACACATTGGTAAGCCAATGACAAGAGGCATATATGTGCAGTCACCAATCAGTATCTAGTTGCCAGCTTCTGAGCCTATCTAGGTCTGGTTTTCAACAAAGGATACATAAAAGAACTAAGCATATTAGATAACAGAAGTAAAATGGAAAGGTGTTTAAAATGGTCTAAATCATGAAAAGAAAAAGGTTCATGTCCCGTTAATGAACAGTAGAACAGTTACAAAAGAATGCACATAAACAACTAATATTAGCTTTATGTTCTTCCATTCTACCTTTAAAAAAAACATTCTGGGCTAGATTACAAGTCGTGTACTAACGCTAGCGTATGCCATATTGAAATATCGCACCTGTGCTAACTTGTGCTCATATTACAAGTTGAAAGTAAACAAGGTCGCAAACTAAATTGGAGTAAAGGGATAGGGCTAAATAAAAAGTTGCACCAAACACAACAAATACATCAAAATAAAGTTTAACACTCATATATACAATATCTAATACAAATTATTCACATAACTATTAAAAAAATAATAATGTATATTTACATGTATAAATAATATGTGTGTGTAAATAATATGGGTGTGTATACATATACTATATATATATACTATATATATATATATATATATATATATATATATATATATATAAAAAGAGAGCAATAGGTCCAGCACAAGTAACAGTTCAGAGTTGATTAGCAAAGTGCACGGTAGCCAGAGGGTCCTGCTCACCTCTCATATATAAGTCCAAAAGGAAAAAAGTAAATGGCTCCAGCACTGTTTCTTTAAAAGTGAAAAAACCTTTATTAAGGTGACAAAATGAACAGACAGCGATGTTTCGGGTAACGCAGACCCTTAATCATGCTATGGATTGCTCTGCAGCACAGCTTTAAATAGGCCAGATGGCTTAATTACAAACATATTAACTCCATATTGGCTAAACTTTTTTTGACCATTGATAGAGCCATGGCATATAGCCATGGCAGTAGTAATCTCTATCAATGGTCAAAAAAAGTTTAGCCAATATGGAGTTAATATGTTTGTAATTAAGCCATCTGGCCTATTTAAGGCTGTGCTGCAGAGCAATCCATAGCATGATTAAGGGTCTGCGTTACCCGAAACGTCGCTGTCTGTTCATTTTGTCACCTTAATAAAGGTTTTTTCACTTTTAAAGAAACAGTGCTGGAGCCATTTACTTTTTTTCTTTTGGACTTCATATATATATATATATATATATATATATATATATATATATATATATATATATATATAATCTGTACAAAGATGAGCACTCACTGGATTTAAACACAACTAATCAGTTTATTTGGCAGTGACGTTTCGGGGCATTCACCCCTTCCTCAGAGGAAAGGGTGAATGCCCCGAAACGTCACTGCCAAATAAAGATTGAATATTTTGTTAAGCACCCTGGTCTGAGTTTGGGTTGGCGAGTGAGAGTGCACTTCATTTGAGCTTATATATATATATATATATATATATATATATATATATATATATATATATATATATATATATATATATATATTATATATATATATATATAATATATATATATATATATATATATATATATATATAATATATTATATATAATATATACACATATACATCAATACATTTTTGACTTATTCATATCACAAAAACCCTGTGAGTGTATTTTCTTTGGTACACACACACACACATATATATATATATATATATATATATATACAAACACACAGAATCTCACAAAAGTGAGTACACCCCTCACATTTTTGTAAATATTTTATTATATCTTTTCATGTGACAACACTGAACAAAATGACACTTTGCTAAAATGTAAAGTAGTGAGTGTACAGCCTGTATAACAGTGTAAATTTGCTGTCCCCTTAAAATATCTCAGCACACTCCCATTAATGTCTAAACCGTTGGAAACAAAAGTGAGTACATCCCTAAGTGGAAATGTCCAAATTGGGCCCAATTAGCCATTTTCTCTCCCCGGTGTCATGTGACTCGTTAGTGTTACAAGGTCTCAGATGTGAATGGGGAGCAGGTGTGTTAAATTTGGTGTTATCGCTCTCACACTCTCTCATACTGGTCACTGGAATTTCAACATGGCACCTCATGGCAAAGAACTCTCTGAGGATCTGAAAAAAAGAATTGTTGCTCTACATAAAGATCGCCTAGGCTATAAGAAGATTGCCAAGACCCTGAAACTGAGCTACAGCACGGTGGGCAAGACCATTCAGCGGTTTCATAGGACAGGTTTAATTTAGAACAGGCCTCGCCATTGTCGACCAAAGAAGTTGAGTGCACATGCTCAGCGTCATATCCAGAGGTTGTGTTTGGAAAATAGATGTATGAGTGCTGCCAGCATTGCTGCAGAGGTTGAAGGGGGGTGGGGTCCGCCTGTCAGTGCTCAGACCATATGCCACAAGACAGTCCGCAAACAGTTTGCTGAAGACAAGCAGACTAGGACATGGATTACTAGAACCATGTCCTATGGTCCGATGAGACCAAGATAAACTTATTTGGTACAGATGGTGCCAAGCATGTGTGGCGGCAACCAGGTGAGGAGTACAAAGACAAGTGTGTCTTGCCTACAGTCAATCATGGTGGTGGGAGTGTCATAGTCTGGGCCTGCATGAGTGCTGCTGGCACTGGGAAGCTACAGTTCATTGAGGGAACCATGAATGCCAACATGTACTGTGACCCCCTCCCTTCGGAGACTGGACCGCAGGGCAGTATTCCAACATGATAACAACCCCAAACACACCTCCAAGACTACCACTGCCTTGCTAAAGAAGCTGAGGGGAAAGGTGATGGACTAGTTAAGCATGTCTCCAGACCTAAACCCTATTGAGCATCTGTGGGGCATCCTCAAACGGAAGGTGGGGGAGCACAAGGTCTCTAACATCCACCAGCTCTGTGATGTCATCATGGAGGAGTGAAAGAGGACTCCAGTGGCAACCTGTGAAGCTCTGGTGAACTCCATGCCCAAGAGGGTTAAGGTAGTGCTGGAAAATAATGGTGGCCACACAAAATATTGACACTTTGGGCCCAATTTGGACATTTCCACTTAGGGGTGTATTCACTTTTGTTGCCAACGGTTTATACATTAATGGCTGAGTGCCTAGTAATTTTTAGGGAACAGCAAATTTACACTGTTATACAGGCTGTACACTCACTACTTTATATTGTAGCAAAGTGTCATTTCTTTAGTGTTGTCACATGAAAAGATATAATAAAATATTTTCAAAACTGAGAGGGGTGTACTCACTTTTGTTAGATACTGTATATATACATATATATATATATATATATATATATATATATATATATATATATATACACATATCTACATACATATATACACACATACACATATATAAAAAAAAACATATATACACACACACACATATATATATATATATACATATATATATATACATATATATATATATATATATATAAACACACATACACACACATACATACACACATGTAAACAGTTAGGTCCAGAAATAATTGGACACTGACAGTTTTCATAATTCTGGCTCTGTATGCCACCACAATGGATTTTAAATGAAACCATCAAGATGCAATTGAAGTGTAGGCTTTCATCTTTAATTCAAGGGGTTTACCAAAAATATTGTATGAAACGTTTAGGAATTGCAACCATTTTCATACACAGTCCTCTTATTTCAGGGGCTTAAATGTAATTGGACAAATTAACACAATCATAAATAAAATGTTAATTTTTAATACTTTGTCGAGAATCATTTGCAGGCAATGACTGCTTGAAGTCTGGAACGCATGGGCATCACCAAACGATGGGTTTCCTCCTTTGTGATGCTTTGCCAGACATTTACTACAGTTGTCTTCAGTTGCTGTTTGTTCGTGGGTCTTTCTGCCTTTAGTTTTGTCTTTACCAAGTGAAATGCATGCTCGATCATGTTGAGATCAGGTGATTGACTTGGCCATTGCAGAATATTCCACTTCTTTGCCTTAAAAAACTCCTGCGTTTTGGTCATTGTCTATCTGTAAAGTGAAGCGCCGTTCAATCAACTTCGCTGAATTTGGCTGAATCTGAGCAGACAATATATCCCTATACACTTCAGAATTCTTCCAGGTGCTTCATCAATAAACACTAGTGAGCCAGTGCCATTGGAAGCCATGCATGCCCATGCAATCACACTGCCTCCACCGTGTTTTACGGATGATGTGGAATGCTTCGGATCATGAGCCGTTCCAAACCTTCTCCATACTTTTTTCTTCCCATTATACTGGAACAGTTTGATCTTAATTTCATCTGTCCAAAGAATACTGTTCCAGAACTGGGCTGGCTTTTTTAGATATTTTTTGGCAAAGTCTAATCTGGCCTTTCTATTCTTGAGGCTTATTAATGGTTTGCACCTTGTTGTGAACCCTTTGTATTTGGTCTTGTGAAGTCTTCTCTTTATGGTAGACTTGGATAAAGATATGCCTACCTCCTGGAGAGTATTCTTCACTTGGCTGGGTGTTGTGAAAGGGTTTTTCTTTACCATGGAAAGGATCCGACGATCATTCACCACTGTTGTCTTCCTTTTTGTGTTGCAGAGCTCACCAGTGCGTTCTTTTTTTCTCAAAATGTACCAAACTGTTGATTTGGTCACTCCTAATGTTTCCGCTATCTCTCTGATGGATTTATTTTTCTTATTTGCAGCCTAAGGATGGCCTGTTTCACTTACATTAAGAGCTCCTTTGAACGCATATTGTGGGTTCACAGCAACAGCTTCCAAATGCGAATGCCACACCTGGAATCAACTCCAGACATTTTAACTGCTTAATTGACGATGAAATAACAAAGGAACAGGCGACACCCTTCCATGAAACCGCTTTTGAGTCAATTGTCCAATTACTTATGGCCTCTTGAAAAAAGAGGGGGCTACATATTAAAAAGCTGTAATTCCTAAACCCTTCCTCCAATTTGGATGTGAATACCCTCCAATTAAAGCTGAGACTGCACTTTAAGACCATATTCATTATTTAACTGTAACTTGAATTTATTTTGGTAAACAGTCGAAATAACAAAACTTTTTTATTCATTTTTAATATTTAATAATGTGTTTCACTGTGTATGTGCTATAAAAATTTTACATTCCAATGTTCTTCACATAGGGAAAATTGTTATATGTTTAAATAGATAGTCATATATACATATATATATATATACATATATACAGGGAGTGCAGAATTATTAGGCAAGTTGTATTTTTGAGGATTAATTTTATTATTGAACAACAACCATGTTCTCAATGAACCCAAAAAACTCATTAATATCAAAGCTGAATAGTTTTGGAAGTAGTTTTTAGTTTGTTTTTAGTTATAGCTATTTTAGGGGGATATCTGTGTGTGCAGGTGACTATTACTGTGCATAATTATTAGGCAACTTAACAAAAAACAAATATATACCCATTTCAATTATTTATTTTTACCAGTGAAACCAATATAACATCTCAACATTCACAAATATACATTTCTGACATTCAAAAACAAAACAAAAACAAATCAGTGACCAATATAGCCACCTTTCTTTGCAAGGACACTCAAAAGCCTGCCATCCATGGATTCTGTCAGTGTTTTGATCTGTTCACCATCAACATTGCGTGCAGCAGCAACCACAGATCCCAGACACTGTTCAGAGAGGTGTACTGTTTTCCCTCCTTGTAAATCTCACATTTGATGATGGACCACAGGTTCTCAATGGGGTTCAGATCAGGTGAACAAGGAGGCCATGTCATTAGATTTTCTTCTTTTATACCCTTTCTTGCTAGCCACGCTGTGGAGTACTTGGACGCGTGTGATGGAGCATTGTCCTGCATGAAAATCATGTTTTTCTTGAAGGATGCAGACTTCTTCCTGTACCACTGCTTGAAGAAGGTGTCTTCCAGAAACTGGCAGTAGGACTGGGAGTTGAGCTTGACTCCATCCTCAACCCGAAAAGGCCCCACAAGCTCATCTTTGATGATACCATCCCAAACCAGTACTCCACCTCCACCTTGCTGGCGTCTGAGTCGGAATGGAGCTCTCTGCCCTTTACCAATCCAGCCACGGGCCCATCAAGACTCACTCTCATTTCATCAGTCCATAAAACCTTAGAAAAATCAGTCTTGAGATATTTCTTGGCCCAGTCTTGACGTTTCAGCTTGTGTGTCTTGTTCAGTGGTGGTCGTCTTTCAGCCTTTCTTACCTTGGCCATGTCTCTGAGTATTGCACACCTTGTGCTTTTGGGCACTCCAGTGATGTTGCAGCTCTGAAATATGGCCAAACTGGTGGCAAGTGGCATCTTGGCAGCTGCACGCTTGACTTTTCTCAGTTCATGGGCAGTTATTTTGCGAATTGGTTTTTCCACACGCTTCTTGCGACCCTGTTGACTATTTTGAATGAAACGCTTGATTGTTCGATGATCACGCTTCAGAAGCTTTGCAATTTTAAGAGTGCTGCATCCCTCTGCAAGATATCTCACTATTTTTGACTTTTCTGAGCCTGTCAAGTCCTTCTTTTGACCCATTTTGCAAAAGGAAAGGAAGTTGCCTAATAATTATGCACACCTGATATAGGGTGTTGATGTCATTAGACCACACCCCTTCTCATTACAGAGATGCACATCACCTAATATGCTTAATTAGTAGTAGGCTTTCGAGCCTATACAGCTTGGAGTAAGACAACATGCATAAAGAGGATGATGTGGTCAAAATACTCATTTGCCTAATAATTCTGCACTCCCTGTGTATATATATATATATATATATATATATATATATATATATATATATATATAAAAACATCATATATCTAGATATATATATATATATAGAAATATCTATTTAAAAATAAATAGAACATTTTCTTCTATGTGAAGAACATTGGAATGTAAATATTCATAATTCATGTCGGGTATAGCTTACTTGATTAAATGTGGTCAGTTTTAGCGCCTGAGTGATAGGTGTTAGTTTTTTTTATTTATTTATGCTCTCTTTTGAAGTCTATGGGGATAAAAAGTTAGCATGGTCACAACATCCAAAAGTTCATTTGGTACAGGGCATGCTAAGTATAAGGAAAATATATCTGTGCTTTCAGTGCTGAAAAACAATTTAAAATTGTGATCGCACCAACACTGAAATGAACTCATCGCCCAACTTTAAAATGTGTCAAATTAGGAGTCTATGTCCAGTATTGTTGTATAAAGACTGATTTAAAATTATTGATAATAAACATTTTTTAAACCAAATTCAGGAACTGGTTCTCATTTGACTCACATGAAATTAAAGAATATTACTTAACATGGCAGGTGGATTCTGGTGGTCATGTGAGATGCATTTAATACCAATATATAGAAACCACCATTTTCTGAATAGCTAGCTACACTTTAAAAGTGGCACTTTTATAGGAAGTCACCTTTGCCAAAAGTCAGTTCATAAAATTTCTACCCTACTAGATTTGCCCTGTGCAACTGCAAGTGCTGTTATTGTGAAGTGGAAACATCTAGAAGTAACAACAGCCTAGTCATGATGTGAAAGACCACACAAACTCACACAGCGTGTTGTTGAAGAGTGTTGCACATAAAAATAATCTAGGTTCTGTTGCATTACTCGCTACATAATTCTATACTGCCTCTGGAAGAAACTTCAGCACAAGAACTGTGCATCAGGAGCTTCATAAAATGGTTTTCCATGGCAGAGCAGCTGTACACAAGCCTCACATCAGCATGTGCAATGCAAAGCATTGTCTGGAGTTGTTAAAGCAAACAACCACTGGACTCTGAAGCAGTGGAAACGTATTCTCAGGAATGATGAGTCACACTTTACTATCTGGCAGTCTAATGGAAGAATCTGGGTGTGGAAGATTCCTGGAGAACGCTACCTAATGGAATGCATAGTGCATGATTAAAAGTTTGGTAGAGAAGGGATAATGGCCTGGGGATGTTTTTCAGGGATTGGGCTTTGCCCCTTAGTCCCAGTGAAGTGGCATCTTAATGATAAAGGATTCAAAGACAACTGTTCCAGCTGGACTGTGCCCAAGTGTACAGAGCGTGGTCAATGAAGACATGGTTTGATGAATTTGTTGCGGAGGACCACAAGTGGCCTGCACAGAGTCCTGAACTCAACCCAATTGAGAACCAGACCTTCTTGCCCAATAATCAGTTCCTGACTTCACAAATGATCTTTTGGCTGAATGAGCAGAAATTCCCCCAAACATACTTCCCAGACACATTAAAAAATCTTGTGGAAAGCCTTCCCAAAAGAGTTGCACAATGGGGGGGGGGGGGGGGGAGACTACATATTAATGCCCATTGTTTTTGAATGAAACAAGCTCAAATAGGTGTGATGGTAAGTTGTTCAGATACTTTTGGCCATATAGTATACGTCTTTTATATCTTAATTTAGTCTGGTTGTATTTGTCCTTTGGAAAGACAAGAACTCCTAGCACAATTGTTCTGAGTTTTCAGTATAGATTGTGTAAGGTTAGGATTCAAGTCTTTGAAATAATTCCCTGATCAAGCTTATATCTCATCACAAATTATGTTTTATATGTAATATAATAATAGTACATTCTCTAATCTCTATTCTTTCCACAATTGATCAAATAAAAATGTTTTGATTCCTAAAATGTTTAAAATATAACGGTATTACCTTTGTCAATTTAATTAATTTCTTAAAAAACAAAAGACATACCTTTAAAAATATATACAATGATTGCATGTTTATTTTTAACATATTTACAATTACATGTTCTTTAAAATCTAGTAGCCTTTAAATAAAAGTTAGAAAAGAATACAGGTTATTTGAAGGAAAATATATTACATACTGTCATTCATTATGTATTCAGCAAAGTCAAACCCTCTGCTGCCATTGGACAAATATGTTTCACTCATGTCAATTGGCCATACAACACACTTGCGTCTTAAATGGCCCATAAAAAGCTGTAGACCGATTAAAGCAAAGACACTGAGGCAAAACACGGTCAAAATCATGACATCCGACAGCTTCTTGACAGATTGAACAAGGGCACCCACAATAGTCTTCAGACCTATAAGAAGTAAAAACACAAAATTAATACACAGAAACAATTAGCATATTCATGGAATACATCACACTCTTTTGTAGTCTGGGTCAATATTAGGAAATGTATACCTCAGAAGTCAAGCAAAAAACAAAAACAAAAAAAAAAAAAAGGGCCAAAAGCTACAAAGAATTTTACAAATCAGAAGGCAGCTATAGTGAAGCACTTTGATAGTATTTACATGGATTAGTTTTCAGAATAAATGTAATGAGAAAGAAAAAAAAAATGAGCATTTTTTAGGTCATTGTAATCTGGCTTGGCTTGTTTAGACATCTGATTCTGGGATATAGTTTATGGTTTTATTTAGCTCTACAATGTTTTAAAAATGGTTTTGCCTCCTGAGATCATCAGATTTATTTAAATATCTATGAAAAACACTCTGGTTGTCACGCTATAGCAAATGTGGTGAAATTGCAATTCGCTTAGAAGAACGAATAGTCCTGCGGACATTTTGGACAATCGAATGTTGATAAGAATGAAAATCCATTAACATTTTGTAAACAAATGTTATTTCCATTTTTTTAATGTTACTTTGGTTTTTGAATGTTCATAATTAGATTGAATATCCACATTTGAAATTTCAAATGTAACATTCGATTTAACAAATATTATTCAGAAGTTGAACAGTTCATGCGATAGCGAATTTAGTAAATTTATACATAATAGATACATATATATTGATTCAAATTTTTTATTTTGAATATTACATTTGAAGAGAGCATTAGAAATAATTTTTATAATTCATGGGACAAGCAATGCTGGTGATTAGATGAAAGGAGACAGCAACTACCAGTAGTCTAAATTAAAGATAGAGAGAGAGAGAGAGAGAGAGAGAGAGAGAGAGAGAGAAAAGACATGAAACCAAAGGCTTGATAAATTAAACAAAAAAATTGTTTCTAGAAGCTAAAAAGGAGATTTTGATCGTGTTTAATGGGTCACGTCTCCTCAAAATATTAAAAAAAATTGCTTTAATCTGCAATATATTCTTTGAACTTCAAAATAGAAAAAAAAATTAAAGGGACAGTAAACTTGTGGTTACAACATTTTTATGCTGTTTACAATAGATTAACATTTAAACAGAGTCTGATTGGTGTTTGAACAGTTTAACCCACCAATTGACTTATTTGGAGAACTGGGCTATCCATTGTTACTGTTTGGCTTAAGCAGAATTGATTATATAACAAAATGAAAATCAGGTGCAGATATGTGGAAAGATTAGGCTTGTAAAGCAGAAAATCCACAATGTTCAGACTTTTATTTCAGGAAAATGGGGCAAAATAAATAATAAAAATGCACTGCAAAGTATATTTTTTTTTTTACCCAAATGCATTCTATAATAAATCAGAGCATTGTACAGGCTCAAATAAACAGATTCCTTAAAACGTGTTACTGGAGTCTCAAAAGCATAAAGGAAATAAATCAATGTATTCTAGATCAGGAGTAGCAATCCTTTCAGAGAGTGTTTGCCTAAAACAGAGGACAACAATCTTCTAAAAATCTATTGAAGGAATTATGCCATAAGGCCATAGAGGGTAACTTATGCATGGAAACATCTATTTGGATGCCACCTTGGCAAAATATTCCAAGGTTCAACACCTGTGCTCAAGATAACAAAAACAAAAAGCAAACTACTGGATAAAGGTGTGCTGGAAGGGTTAATACACCATCTACATATTTATATATTGGGAACATAAAGGGACAACCACCAATACGTCTATGTAGTGATTCAATAATTTAAGCATACAGGATGAGAGTGAAAGCTTTCATAAGACATTAATACCTTGGCTGCCCAAACTCCCCCTTACCACTTGCCTTATTTGGAAGAGCCAATTCAAACTGGAGTAGACAAGGATGGCCACTGTCATTTTGTCTGTATACTTGCATAGTTTTGCAGTGTTATCTAAACTCCCTGTTGAGGCCAGTTAGGGACATATATGGTCAGGCTTGTGAATTCTTCAGTTAAAATATGGGGGGGGGTGATAAATTGCAAAAGTATATTGTAAAGGGTTTTTTTTTTGTTTGTTTTTTTTACTACAGCTTATATTTCAATTTCAAAGCATTAAATGTCCCTTTATGCAGTTCTGGTAGACTTTTATCCAGGGCAGGGCTTCCCTAAAAATGCAGGTTAAAGTTTAAAATAAAATCTGTCTAAATAAATTCACCTAGTTTTGAGCTGTCATTGTCCCATTAACACATGGAATATGAGAAATGAGACACAGAAATATTTAAAAATGTTAATATAGACATATGGTGCGTCTGTGTGTGTGTCAGGAAAATGGGTAACATATTGTATTAACTATCTGCTTTCAATACAAATATGTTAAGCAATATTCTAGTGATTTTTAGCTCTGATTTGAGTGGTACTTCTATGAAACTTGAATTGTGCTCCTATGTATTTAATTGGAGTGGCCAAATACAGAAGTAGTAAAAGATTTTAAACTAACCAAATTAATCTAAAGTGAAAACATTTTTTCTCATCAAACAATAATAGTAGTCACAGTTATTTTGTATATCATTAAAGGCTTGTCCCGCAAGCTTTGAAATTAAAGTATTCCAAAAACGACAGGATACGTTTACAAGGTTTATACGTTAGTGCAATCACCAAAAAATCCTATATTTAAGCCACTCTAAAATGCTTATCTCCTTCCTCGATAAGTAAAAAATGTGCAAAATTTGTGTAAAAAAAAAAAAAAAAAAAAAAAGAGGGCGCTACAAAAGCAATAGGATGCTTTGTAGATGATCCTAATGCTTTTGTAGCGCCCTCTTTATTTTCACACAAAAACTACAGGATAACCTATTTGATTTTTTTTCTAAATTGTAATAATTATTTAATATGCGTATAGTTGTAACAGAAAACTGGGAGGCAAAGTCATCAACAATTATCTTAATTAATGCAAACACAATAACAAATAATTCCATGCAACTTTATCAGTCATTACAAAAGAAGGCAAACATATTCATGAGCAATTTTCAAGCAGGGGTTGGTTATTTTCATGCAAGTCATTTAAACTCCAAGGCTGAACAAATATATTTAATTTCTTATAATTTTTCCTATGATAAAAAAGTGGTAAAATGGTAAACTGTATGATTTGTCTACAGATAACAGGAAAAAAAAGTGTTTATAGTGCCATGCATATGAATATTTGGCAATAAATTCACAATATTTCAATCTTTAATTTCAGAAACATTTTTCTTTTTGTATGTGAAAAACAAGCGGCTCTATTTTTTTTCCAGCACTCACAAGCTGTTTTCAAATTAGAGCAAAATACTAAAGAATACTGTATTTTATACATCAGATTTGCACAACTGTGGCACAACTTTAATACTCGCCAACAGTTCAAGAAATGGAAAACATTTTTATAAACTTCTTTTATTCTTGTTATATTGACATTGAACTCATAGAAGCAGCAGTAGAGTCGTACTATGTGCACCATTTAAATATTAAAACCAATTAGATCCACTTGCTACATCTTTATTTAGACTACTAGTACTGTATTATCTTAAAGGGACATATTACCTTTATTCTGCATCACTTAAAAGTGAGGCAGCATACATGTAAAAAGCTGACTAGAAAATATCACAGAAACATTTGTATGTCAAAAAGGAAGATATCATACCTCAAAATTTCCCTCGTTATCACATACCATTGTGGAGAGTATTTAAGGGACTTCAAGAATGCCTGGAATAAGCATAAAGCTATCGTACAAAATGATTCAGTTCACACTTTTAGGAAATTTCGGAAAGACTTGCTAGGCCTTTTATCTGCCATCAAAACCTATGTTTCTAATCCAATTGAGATGACTGTCCTGGGATTAGCAAGGGAACATGCATCTGAAAGTTTTCTGTGAAATATTGTGAGATTATAGCAAAATAGCACATGATTCCAGCAAAGCAAGGTGTTAACTAAATATTGATGATTCTGATTGGCTGCTCTTTTTCACCCATGCAGATGAAAGAGGAGATGAATGGTAACTGCTCACAGAATGAGTTGAGGTGAGTTTTGAATGAAGAAAAAGCAAGTTAAACATCATAAAACATCTTTCTCATATTTGCATCAGGCATAATGTTAAATGTATGTAGAATAACATGTCCCTTTAACAAAAGGTTATTATAGCAGTCCATGAGAAACTTACCAACAGCTTGATGAAAAATACCTCTTTTTGTTTATAAATATCCTACATACTGCAAAACTTTTTATCATGCTAGCTATACGTTTGTCAAAATCCTTAAAACATCTACCAAAACTGTTTCCTTGAGAAAATATATGCAAAAATGTATTAAATAATATTGGAATTTGTATAACAAAGTTATATATATACTACATTTTATTAAACCACTGATTGAAGGTAACGGAAATTGAAACGCTTGCCTAGCTGCATTTGATTCTTATCGAATTAATACATTAAAAGGGACATAAAACCCAATTATTTATTTTATGATTTAGACAGAAAATGTAATTTTTAAACAACTGTCCAATTCAATTTTATTATTTAATTTGTTTTGTTCTCTCTGTTTTAAAGGATACCTAGGTAGGCTCAGAAGCTGATTGGTGGCTGCACATATATGCCTCATGTTATTGGCTCACTCATGTGCATTGTTGTTTCTTCAACAAAGAATACCAAGAGAATACAGCAAATTACATAAAAGAAGTAAATTAGAAAGTTGCTTAAAAAAGTTTTTTTCTACTTGAATCATGAAAAAAAAATGTTTTTTAGGTTTCATTTCCTTTTAATATTGTAAGGCAAAGTGCCAGTCATCTATTTTCTCATTAACTGCCCCTCCATGTCAGTCACCTCCATTAAAGGAATATGAAACCCAAAAATTCTCATTTGTGATTCAGACAGAGCATAACAATTTACTTATTTTATCAAATTTGCTTTGTTCCCATGATATTCTGTGTTGAAGCGATACCTAGGTAGGCATCCAAAGCACTACATGGCAGGAAACCGTGCTGCCATATAGTGCTCTTGCAAATGGATAGCATTCTTGCAAAGCTGCAGCCATAAAGTGCTCCAGAAATGGGCCGGCTCCTTAGCATACGTCATTGCTTTTCAACAAAAGATACCTAGAGAACAAATACAAAATTGATAATAGAAGTAAATAAGAAAGTTGTTTTAAATTGCATGCTCTATCTGAATCATGAAAAACATTTTTAGTTTTATATTCCTTTAACTTTAAGTTGATTAAATATTTTTAAAGGGCCATTTATTTTTGTTGCACCTAAGAGAGTTTTTTAAAAAAAGAAAATTTTTAAAGATGCTAATGTAATTTGTTTTCAAGCTTATGGATGCATCTAACTGTCCACAAATAAAGCTAAAGTAGTCCCCATCATCCAGTGAGCAATTCATTTCTTGTGATGGGTTGTACACAAGCATTTCTTGCATCATACATAGTATATCTTTAGTACAGGTAGTGTGCTGGAAACACAGCAAGAGCTCTTTAGTTTCCATAGGCAATGCTGAGTCCTAACAGTGGAATCATATAAGTAAATTTAGGAGAGCATTTGGCCATACAGCTATCTTAGATAAATAAAAAGCAGGTGAACAGTTGACAGCATCATGCAACAAATGTATATCTTTGTAGTAGCCTTCGCAGTCTTGAGCAAACTGGTACACATTAAAGAACTCTTACAGAATGCAGATCTGCATTTCAAAATGAAAAACTACAAATTCTAAAGTGAAATGGAAGGATCCATGTTAAGAATATGTGCTATTTTAGCACACCTCAACTTTTCATTATCATTGTATTAAACATAGTTTTTATTTTATCCCTAGATTAAACTTCAGACTGCGAAGCCTGTCAAAAATGTGAAGGTACCATTTTTGATAGAAATTAGTATGTTAAGATAAAAGGTCAGCCTTAGTGTTTAAACAGTTTCTCACCTGGAATGACAGAGATAGTTTTCAAAGCTCGGAGAACTCTGAATGTTCTCAGCGCTGAGACATTCCCAAGGTCCACAAACTCTGTCACATATCTGCAATAAGGGAGGTCACACACAAACACAATGACAAAAACACAAAACAGCTACAACAGGAAGTACGTCACAGGGCCTACCCAACACCTAACATCAACAGCAGGGAACCTTACCTGGAATTACAGAAATAGTTTTCAAAGCTCTCAATACTCTGAAAGTGCGTAGAGCTGAAACATTGCCTAGGTTTACAAACTCTGTTATATACCTGCAGAATTAAATCAAAGTTACTTGTAATGGGGTGGATATGAGGACAAAACAGCCCAAAATAACTCATTTTGTTACGGGAGATTTTGGGAAATCATTAGAGATTATTGGGATGTAAGCCCACTTCTGGAACCAATGGTAGATTTAAATAAATGTTGGATATTTGATTTTTAAAAGGGTTGTATATTGTATAATATTGATAAAAAAAACTAATGTAATTCAAGTCCAAATGTAAGTAGTGTACTTAAAAATTACTACAATTCTATGGATAATACTTTCTCAAACTATCGACTAATACTTAGTTGTTATACATGGGAACTTTGGGTAATTCTGAAAAAACATAATTTATGCTTCCTTTCTTTTATGTGGTGAGAGTCCATGAGCCATTATGTTTGGTATTTAACACCTGGACACTAGGAGGAGACAAAGATACTAACATACCAAGAGCTTTTAATCCCTTCCACTGCCCTGCACACCTGAGTTTAACGTATAGCCAAGAAGAGGAGAGCAAGAGAAAAGCAGGAAAGGACAATGCAGGTTAATCAAAGTGCAAACTACAACTGAAGTACCTTTGGGATAAAATTACACTGTGTACAAAGTAACATTTTATTCTGGTAGAAAATAAGGTAAAGGATCTTCGAAGACAGAGCAGATAGCTCAGAAACTCTCCTGGCAGAAGAAATTGCCAAGAGAAGCAATACCTTCCAAGACAAAAGCTTAATATCCAATTCATGCATAGGCTCAAAAGGAAGAGATTGCAAAACTCTCAAAACCAAATTAAGATTCTACATGAAGAAATTGATTTGACCATTGGCCTGATTCTGATTAAAGCATGAAAAATGCTTGAGTGTCTCTGTTTTGCACTTTTCATATGGCAGAAAACAGAAAAGTGCAGAAATGTGAAGTCCTTATCCAAACCATCTTTAAGAAATTTAACATTTTTGGAAATCTTAAATGAATGCCAACAGAAACTTTTTTTTGATCACACTAAGAAAGATAAACTTCCCATACTTTATGACAGATCTTTCTAGTGATTGGTTTATGAGACTGGATAAGAGTATTTATTAAGACATTTTGCAAAGATTGCTTTCTGCTCAGGTTAAAGTTGTATAAACCAACTTTATCTGTAAGGAACTGTGAGTTTCCCCCTGGTGATTGATGTAGGCTGCCACTGTGATGTTGTCTGATTGAAGCGGATGAACGAATCTCGCTTGAGGAGACGCCAAACCTGGAGAGCTCTGAATATTGCACAAAATTTCAGTACACTGATTGGTAACCTTGCCTCCTTAGGAGACTAAACTCCCTGTGACCTCCAATATCCCCAGACTGTGCCCCAGACCACGTATGTGATAATGGTTACCCAAGGTGGATATTACAGAGATATTGTTAGGTGAGATGCCTACAAAGGTCAGGATTGCCTTAATTCTTGGAGTGAGATGAGTGTAATTTCTTCACTCCAGTGTTTTAGCATGCAGAGCTGAAGAGGAAGTGAGCAAAGAAGATGCAGCTTCCATCAATCCCACTACCTTCATGCATAGAGCAACAGAAGGATGTTTTTGACATACTGACTGCAACTTGAGTCGCATGGCGACTGAGTCTATAATTTTTCTAGAAAGGAGTCTCTTGTCTGAGGAGCCAAAGAACTTTTTGGAACATTAATCGTCCCACAATGACTTTGAAGAAACAAAAGTAGTTTTGTTGGTGTGAGATACTGTTAAAGTTAAAGAGGGCTCTTAAACCAAAATATCTTCTAGGTAAGGAGCAAAAGAGCACTGATAACCTTGGTAAAATTCTGGGGGCTGTGACTAATCCAAAAAGGAAGAGCTAGAAACTTGAAGTGTGGTTCCAAGAAGGCTAACCAAATGAAGTGATGGTGACCCTGGTAAATGGGCATATGAAGATATGTATACTTCTAAACTATTATGATCATGAACTGACCCTGTTTTAAACTAAAGTTAAAATGGTCCATATTTTGAATGTAGGAACTCTTAAAACTTGTTTATGGTCTTTAGATCCAAAATGGGTCTCGTTCCATATCTGGCACTGGAACCATCACACCCATGTTTTCTAGTCTGTGAACACATTAAAAAAGGCACCTGCCTTCTGAGGATGTTTTTGTAATATATGATAGAAGAAACCTCCCTTGAGGAGGCCTTGACCAAAAGCCTATTCTAGTATGTTTAGTGCCCAAGGTTTCTGAATTGACTGTGAAAGGCTCAATCATCCCCTTAACAGAACAGAATCTGGATCTGGGGCTGCACCTTCTTTCCGATTTTGAAATGGAGGAAGACTTCTTGCTCTGCTTAGACTTGTTCCAAGCTGGAGAATGTTTCTAAGAGTACTTGGAGGAGTCTGACTTCTGGGAAGAAGACACATTTTGGTTTATTGGCTGACAAAGGAACAAAAATGATTAACAGGTCTTGCTATACCTTTAGATTCCTAGGCCAGTGGGAGAAAACATCCAGTAACTGTGGACATTATGGACCAAAAAAAATATTTAGCTGAAAAGGGAGATATAAAAGTCTGCACTTAGAAACTATGTCAGCTGACCACAATTTTAAACACAAAGCTCCTCTTAGCATTAAAACGGATGATCTCAATAGCATCAGCACAAATGAAAGAATTTGCAAGTCTGAGAGATATCTAAGAAAACATCCTCAGCATTCAATTCAGATAAATAACACTAAAAAGAGGCAGCACATGCAATGCAGGAAATGTCTACAGTTGGTTTAAATATGATTCATGCCTGATTAAATTATTTCCTTAAAAAGGCTTCAATTTTCCCAACTATAGGATCTCTGAAGGAAGTGCTATCCTCTAGCAGGATTGTATTATTTTGCTAAAGTGGAAATTGCCCCATCAGCCTTAGGGATTCATTCTTAACTAGATAAACATTTGTGTTTACATGAAAGAGGCAAAGCCACTAATACCTCTAAAATAGTAGAACAAACAAAATCCTTAAATCCTGGGAAGAAGTCAACAGGTCCCCCTGAGAGGATCCCACTGAGGGAGGACATCAATCTGCACATCATACCCTAAACGTGTTAAAAAAAACCCCAAAAAATACAAAAGTGTCTTTAATAAACTATACCGAACAATATATACAATATATATATATATATATATATATATATATATATATATATATATATATATATACACACAATATATATTATTTACTCCATAAAAGTAAACATGAAAATGTAAGTTTGCTCCCCTTCATAAAAGCTTCTTAAAGTGACATGCACTAGTAAAGAGATACTGCAGTGTGAAATAAATATGTTCCCAGGCATACAGCCCATTTACAGTGACCCTATCAGTGCTTACCTAGAAAGGTCCACAGCCCATGGGCTATGCGAGTGTAAACTACTTACCTAAAAGACATCCACTGTACTTAGCTTCCCCAGCTGCATAATATCGCAATCCAGTAGAGAGACATCCAGTGCTGCATAAAAAACAGCAGACTATTTTATTTAAGAGTATGACGATGAAGCCCAGCAGGAAGAGCCTAAGTGACAAGTCCCTTTGACAACTGTTGGAGGGTTGTGACAAAACACCAGCAGGAGAATTATTTACACAGCATAAGTACTAATGTCTACACCCCTCTGGCTCTATTCACAACACTGAGGGGAATAACGGGTCTTATGTAGGTCTAAGAACCCATGTAAATTAAAAATCTGGAGCACCTCAATTATTCACCTTCTCCTGTGGAGGCAAAGAATAAAGTGCACAGAGAAGTGAGAGGGATTAAAAGCTCTTGGTATGTTGGTTATCTTTGCCTCCTCCTAGTGGCCAGGTGTTGAATCCCAATCATAATGGCTAATGGAGTATCAAACCTTATGAAAGAGAAATATCTCTCAGATCATTTCTCCTATATTAATACCTAATAAATTAACAATAGGTTGGAATTTTGAAGAATATATTGTTAAAATAAACGGGTTGCTAGATTTAAAGCAAGTTGGATATAAAAGTGTTTGAAGCAGATTTCCTTCAAAAATACTATTGTAAAAATAACTTCTGTATTTTAATATCATTCTGGAGACATTCTAAAATAAGCTAGCACATTTTGTATTCTTTCAAAAATAAGAAAATAGCTCCCCTTCCACTGACTAGATAAAAGACCACTTTTAGCTATCATTATATTTAAATAGCCACCATAACAAACAATTATTTTAGAAAAATATTTTATATACATAAGCAAAGAAAACAAATTTGCTATTAATATAACAATATAATTGCTTCATTGTTCACTGTAGAATCCAATGTTCTAAAACATAACCATTGGGTGGGCATAAAAAATAAAACTTCAAATAAAGATCCAATGTATATATTATTACTCACATTACATCAATGTCTAATTCAGCTGAGAAATCAATATCTGTTAAACTTCATATATAAGGGACAGTCTAGTCAAAATTAAACTTTCATGATTCAGATAGGGCATGCAATTTTAAACAACTTTCCAATTTACTTGTACCATCAAATTTGCTTTATTCTCTTGATATTCTTTGTTGAAAGCAAAACCTAGGTAGGCTCATATGCTGATTTCTAAGCCTGTGAAGGCTGCCTCCTATCTTACTACATTTTCACAGTTTTTCACAGCCAGACAGAACTAGTTTGTGTGTCATATAGATTGTGCTCACCCCCATGGAGTTATGAGTCAGCACAAGGTGACTAAAATGCACGTCTGTCAATAAAACTGAAATAAGGGGGCAGTCTGCAGAGGCTAAGATACAAGGTACTCACAGAGGTAAAAAGTATATTAATATAACCATGTTGGCTATGTAAAACTGGGGAAAGGGTAATATAAAGGGGTTATTTATCTTTTTAAACAATGACAATTCTGGGAGTAGTGACAGGCCTCTACTATACACTGAAACATTGTGTAATTGATATCTTGGCTATAAGTAAGCCGCCTGTCTTACACTACTATGAAATCACAAGAAACATTTATTCTCAATATTTAGTGTGAGAAACAATAATCTTTAGATTTATTGTTTTAGATTATTAGGTGTGTAACTGGGATGTAGAATCTTGGGCAGGAATTCTGATATTAAATCTACCTATGGCTCAACTAGTCCTCTGATTGTAGAAAAGAACCATGGTATTCAAGGTTACATCACAGATGGAGACTTCCAAAAATTACTAAAAAGAAGTTAATGTAGAACTAGATCTCATGAAGAAAAAAAAATGTTACCATAGATCAAAGAAATGGATAACTATCAGCTCTACAGCCTGCATAATCCAGTATATGAACTTAAAGAATGTTAACACAAAGCAATTTCAGGAGGACATCATGCAAAATTTTGAAGTCATTTGACTAGATTTGGAGACATTCCTGAGGCCTTATTATAAAAAGGGAGATCATGTTCTTGATTCATTAAACCTCATTTGACCTATTTTTTGTTTATTTTGTTAGTGGGCATTCCTACCATTAAACATCTATAGTTCCCTTAAAGAACGTAATATTTGGCGGGGGCTAACAAAGGTGGTGAAGACACAGCACACAACATATGGGATCCTTTGCAGCTTAATGGGGGGGGGGGGTGCTACATGTGTATAGAGGTGCATAGAACCCCCACTGCCTTTTAGTGCCCTATATGTGACCTCTCAAATGGGAAGCGAGGAGTTATAGCAAATTCAGAAATATGCTTGAAACATTGTAAAGTGTAGAATATTCACATATAAAAAAACATAATTTATGCTTACCTGATAAATTTATTTCTCTTGTAGTGTAGTCAGTCCACGGGTCATCCATTACTTATGGGATTATATCTCTTCCCCAACAGGAAGTTGCAAGAGGATCACCCAAGCAGATCTGCTATATAGCTCCTCCCCTCACATGTCATATCCAGTCATTCGACCGAAACAAGACGAGAAAGGAGAAACCATAGGGTGCAGTGGTGACTGGAGTTAAATTAAAAAAATTTGAACTGCCTTAAAAGACAGGGCGGGCCGTGGACTGACTACACTACAAGAGAAATAAATTTATCAGGTAAGCATAAATTATGTTTTCTCTTGTTAAGTGTAGTCAGTCCACGGGTCATCCATTACTTATGGGATACTAATACCAAAGCTAAAGTACACGGATGAAGGGAGGGACAAGGCAGGAACTTTAAATGGAGGGAACCACTGCCTGAAGTACCTTTCTCCCAAAAATAGCCTCCGAAGAAGCAAAAGTGTCAAATTTGTAAAACTTTGAAAAAGTGTGAAGTGAAGACCAAGTTGCAGCCTTGCAAATCTGTTCAACAGAGGCCTCATTTTTAAAGGCCCAGGTGGAAGCCACAGCTCTAGTAGAATGAGCTGTAATTCCTTCAGGAGGCTGCTGTCCAGCAGTCTCATAGGCTAAACGTATTATGCTACAAAGCCAAAAAGAGAGAGAGGTAGCCTTTTGACCTCTCCTCTGTCCAGAGTAAACGACAAACAGGGAAGAAGTTTGACGAAAATCTTTAGTTGCCTGCAAATAGAACTTCAGGGCACACACTACGTCCAGATTATGCAAAAGTCGTTCCTTCTTTGAAGAAGGGTTAGGACACAATGATGGAACAACAATCTCTTGATTGATATTCCTGTTAGAAACTACCTTAGGTAAGAACCCAGGTTTAGTACGCAGAACTACCTTGTCTGAATGAAAAATCAGATAAGGAGAATCACAATGTAAGGCAGATAACTCAGAGACTCTTCGAGCCGAGGAAATAGCCATCAAAAACAGAACTTTCCAAGATAACAGCTTAATATCAATGGAATGAAGGGGTTCAAATGGAACGCCTTGCAGGACGTTAAGAACTAAGTTTAAGCTCCACGGCGGAGCAACAGTCTTAAACACATGCTTAATCCTAGCCAAAGCCTGAACGTCTGGAATTTCTGCCAGAAGCTTGTGTAGAAGAATAGACAGAGCAGAAATCTGTCCTTTTAACGAACTAGCGGATAAGCCCTTTTCTAAACCCTCTTGTAGAAAAGACAATATCCTAGGAATCCTAACCTTACTCCATGAGTAACTCTTGGATTCGCACCAATACAAATATTTACGCCAGATCTTATGGTAAATTCTTCTGGTAACAGGTTTCCTAGCCTGTATTAGGGTATCAATAACCGACTCCGAGAAGCCACGCTTTGATAGAATCAAGCGTTCAATCTCCATGCAGTCAGCCTCAGAGAAATTATATTTGGATGGTTGAAAGGACCATGAATTAGATGGTCCTGCCTCAGAGGCAGAGACCATGGTGGACAGGACGACATGTCCACTAAGTCTGCATACCAGGTCCTGCGTGGCCACGCAGGCGCTATCAGAATCACTGATGCTCTCTCCTGTTTGATCTTGGCAATCAGTCGAGGCAGCAGCGGAAACGGTGGAAACACATAAGCCATCTTGAAAACCCAAGGGGATGCTAGAGCATCTATCAGCGCCGCTCCCGGGTCCCTGGACCTGGATCCGTAATGAGGAAGCTTGGCGTTCTGGCGAGACGCCATGAGATCCAGATCTGGTTTGCCCCAACGATAAATCAGTTGAGCGAAGACCTCCGGATGAAGTTCCCACTCCCCCGTATGAAAAGTCTGGCGACTTAGAAAATCCGCCTCCCAGTTCTCCACGCCTGGGATGTAGATTGCTGACAGGTGAGACTCTGCCCAGCGAATTATCTTTGAGACTTCCAACATCGCTAGGGAACTCCTGGTTCCCCCTTGATGATTGATGTAAGCCACAGTCGTGATGTTGTCCGACTGAAATCTGATGAACCTCAGAGTTGCTAACTGAGGCCAAGCTAGAAGAGCATTGAATATTGCTCTTAACTCCAGAATATTTATTGGGAGGAGTTTCTCCTCCTGAGTCCATGATCCCTGAGCCTTCAGGGAATTCCAGACTGCGCCCCAACCTAGAAGGCTGGCGTCTGTTGTTACAATCGTCCAATCTGGCCTGCGAAAGGTCATCCCCTTGGACAGGTGGGGCCGAGAAAGCCACCATAGAAGAGAATCTCTGGTCTCTTGATCCAGATTTAGTAGAGGGGACAAATCTGAATAATCCCCATTCCACTGACTTAGCATGCACAATTGCAGCGGTCTGAGATGCAGTCGCGCAAATGGTACTATGTCCATTGCCGCTACCATTAAGCCGATTACTTCCATGCACTGAGCTACTGACGGATGTGGAATGGAATGAAGGGCACGGCAAGCATTTAGAAGTTTTGATAACCTGGCCTCCATCAGGTAAATTTTCATCTCTACAGAATCTATAAGAGTCCCTAGGAAGGGAACCCTTGTGAGTGGTAATAGAGAACTCTTTTCCACGTTCACCTTCCACCCATGCGACCTCAGAAATGCCAGAACTATCTCTGTATGAGACTTGGCAGTTTGAAAACTTGACGCTTGTATCAGGATGTCGTCTAGGTACGGAGCCACCACTATGCCTCGCGGTCTTAGTACCGCCAGAAGTGAGCCCAGAACCTTTGTAAAGATTCTTGGAGCCGTAGCTAACCCGAAGGGAAGAGCTACAAACTGGTAATGCCTGTCTAGGAAGGCAAATCTTAGGTACCGATAATGATCTTTGTGAATCGGTATGTGAAGGTAGGCATCCTTTAAGTCCACAGTGGTCATGTACTGACCCTCTTGGATCATGGGTAGGATGGTACGAATAGTTTCCATTTTGAATGATGGAACTCTTAGAAATTTGTTTAGGATCTTTAAGTCCAAGATTGGTCTGAAGGTTCCCTCTTTCTTGGGAACCACAAACAGATTTGAATAGAATCCCTGCACGTGTTCCGTCCGCGGAACTGGGTGGATTACCCCCATTAGTAAGAGGTCTTGTACACAGCGTAGAAACGCCTCTTTCTTTATTTGGTTTGCTGATAACCTTGAAAGATGAAATCTCCCTTGTGGAGGAGAAGCTTTGAAGTCCAGAAGATATCCCTGAGATATGATCTCCAACGCCCAGGGATCCTGGACATCTCTCGCCCAAGCCTGGGCGAAGAGAGATAGTCTGCCCCCCACTAGATCCGTTTCCGGATAGGGGGCCCTCTCTTCATGCTGTCTTAGGGGCAGCAGCAGGTTTTCTGGCCTGCTTGCCCTTGTTCCAGGACTGGTTAGTTTTCCAGCCCTGTCTGTAACGAACAACAGCTCCTTCCTGTTTTGGAGCGGAGGAAGTTGATGCTGCTCCTGCCTTGAGGTTACGAAAGGCACGAAAATTAGACTGTTTGGCCTTTGATTTGGCCCTGTCCTGAGGTAGAGCATGGCCCTTGCCTCCCGTAATGTCAGCGATAATTTCTTTCAAGCCGGGCCCGAATAAGGTCTGCCCTTTGAAAGGAATATTAAGCAATTTAGATTTAGAAGTCACGTCAGCTGACCAGGATTTAAGCCATAGCGCTCTGCGCGCTTGGATGGCAAATCCGGAGTTCTTAGACGTAAGTTTGGTTAAATGTACAACGGCATCAGAAACAAATGCGTTAGCTAGCTTAAGTGCTTTAAGCTTGTTCATAATTTCATCCAATGGAGCTGTGTGAATGGCCTCTTCCAGAGACTCAAACCAGAATGCCGCCGCTGCCATAAGTCTCGTGTGGTGGGGTCTATAGGAAACATTTTCCTAAATATGGGAGGAGGGGAAAAAGGCACACCGGGTCTATCCCACTCCTTGCTAATAATCTCTGTAAGCCTTTTAGGTATAGGAAACACATCAGTACACACCGGTACCGCATAGTATCTATCCAACCTACATAATTTTTCTGGAATTGCAACCGTGTTACAATCATTCAGAGCCGCTAATACCTCCCCTAGCAATATGCGGAGGTTCTCAAGCTTAAATTTAAAATTAGAAATCTCTGAATCCAGTCTCCCTGGATCAGATCCGTCACCCACAGAATGAAGCTCTCCGTCTTCATGTTCTGCAAATTGTGACGCAGTATCGGACATGGCTCTCACATCATCAGCACGCTCTGTCCTTAACCCAGAGCTATCACGCTTGCCTCTTAATTCTGGCAATTTAGATAATACTTCTGTCATAACAGTAGCCATGTCCTGCAAAGTGATTTGTAAGGGCCTCCCTGATGTACTTGGCGCCTCAAAATCACGCACCTCCTGAGCGGGAGGCGAAGGTACTGACACGTAAGGAGAGTTAGTCGGCATAACTTCCCCCTCGTTGTCTGGTGATAATTTCTTTTGCATGTAAAGACTGACTTTTATTCAAAGTTACATCAATGCATTTAGTACACAATTTTCTATGGGGCTCCACATTGGCCTTCATACATAGTGAACAAACAGATTCATCTGTGTCAGACATGTTTAAACAGACTAGCAATGAGACTAGCAAGCTTGGAAAATACTTTTCAAATAAATTTACAAGCAATATAAAAAACGCTACTGTGCCTTTAAGAAGCACAAAAAGCTGTCACAGTTGAAATAACAATGAACCAAATTAGTTATAGCAACCAAATTTTCACAGTAAATGTATTAAGTTAGCAAAGGATTGCACCCACCAGCAAATGGATGATTAACCCCTTAATACCCAAAAACGGATAACAATTTAATAATTAACGTTTTTATCACAGTCAAACACACTGTCACAGGTCTGCTGTGACTGATTACCTCCCTCAAAATTAATTTTGAAGACCCCTGAGCTCTCTAGAGACGTCCTGGATTATGGAGGATGAAGTAGGAAGATTGTGACTGAATTTTTACTGCTCAAAAAAGCGCTAAAATAGGCCCCTCCCACTCATATTACACAGTGGGAAAGCTCAGTTAACTGTTTCTATGCAGAAACAAAAGTCTGCCATGTGGTAAAAATCATGCCCCAATAAGTTTTATCACCAAGTACCTCACAAAAAACGATTAACATGCCAGTAAACGTTTTGAACATACATTTTAAAAGTTATGAAGTGTTATTAATAAGCCTGCTACCAATCGCTTTTACTGCAGTTAAGGCTCACACATTACTTCAGTATTAACAGTATTTTCTGAGTCAAATTCCATTCCCTAGAAAAATACTTCAATGTACACACACTCCTCAGCCTAATACCAGTCGCTACCACTGCATTTAAGGCTGTACTTACATTACATTGGTATCAGCAGTAATTTCTCAGTCAATTCCATTGCTTAGAAAAATAATTTAGTGCACATACCTCGTTTGCAGGGGGGGCCCTGCATGCTATTCCCCTTTTCTGAAGTTACCTCACTCCTCAGAATGTGCGAGAACAGCCAGTGGATCTTAGTTATGTCTGCTAAGATCATAGAAAACGCAGGCAGATTCTTCTTCTAATGTTGCCTGAGAAACAAACAGCACACTCCGGTGCCATTTAAAATAAACTTTTGATTGAAGAAATAAACTAAGTTTAAAAACACCACAGACCTCTCACAACAACCTGTCTTTAGTTAGCTTGCAAGAGAATGACTGGATATGACATGTGAGGGGAGGAGCTATATAGCAGATCTGCTTGGGTGATCCTCTTGCAACTTCCTGTTGGGGAAGAGATATAATCCCATAAGTAATGGATGACCCGTGGACTGACTACACTTAACAAGAGAAAGTATATTTACTGGATTAAACTAGAGGTGTCTTGAAAAGCTTGCAGATAGAACAAAGGACTGACTGTGGGTGTTCTTCTGGGTATAATCAGAGATTTTCAACTAGACCTAGGCCAAGCATTCAGAATTCATAAAAACCCTATTGCTCCTAATTCACTATTAAGCTTTATTATTTAAAAAGAAAATCATTAATTGTAAAGAAAAGTCTGGATATAATTTTAGTTTAAATATGCAATCAACCCTGTTGGATCTGACAAAGCTGATTTAACTCTGCCACCCTTGAGGTGGTGAAGAGGATAAGTAGCAGCAGTCTTAAGAATGCTGCTACTTAAATAGTACTACAGTTTTACGCCATGAGCCTGCACCTCTGAGACTCTGACGCTACATCCGCAGCTTTATATATGGAACCCATACCACACTTATTGAAGCGCACACAAATTAATCAGTCAAAGTAAACATGTAACAGGACCTTTTCTTGATTCTAACAATAAAAAGTTTCAGGCCCACATATCTGACATGCTGCTCTACATAATACCGTAGCTCTATTCTGCAAACAGAAAGATCAAAAATATCAAAGGATGAAGCCAGCACTATTGTAGGAGTCAAGTATTATTATCTTCCTTTGCATCTCATTACTTAAAATGGAACAGACATAAATCCAAACTTGGAGTCTTCTGAGGTCAGAGTCGTCAGAGTCTTGAGGAAATAACAAAAGAATGAGCTTGGTGTGCGAGTTGTAATATTTTAATCTGTCAGCAGATGTCGTTGAGCCCTTGATCATTCATACTGAAACTGAAGAAAATGGCCACCAAGGTAGAAGATTTTGATTTTACCATCATCTGTTTCCTTCACGTTTGTGCGATATGAACGCAACAAACTCAGAACTAAGTGGGCTATTGGAAATGCTTGGTTCCCAGACTTTAGATGATAGTAAATAATCTAACAAAAGTATATATTGCTAGGATATTCCCTACTTTATAAGAAGTAAAAAGCTCTAGCTCACATGAAATGATAAATTCACTTATACGTCTTAGCTAGATATGCACAGCTTTCTTTCCTTGTACTGAATAAATCAATGTATGTGGGAGCTGTCCCTATCAGCCAGTGAGCAGCAAAATTCCAGGACTTAGTTGTTCATAATTAGGCATGTGCATTCGGCAGTTTTGTAAACTGCCACTCGCTGCATTCAGCTCTTTTCATGATTTCTTCATGTGAAAATGCAACACACTAAGACCTGGATTTGAACAGATCTTAGTGTGTTGCACTTACACAAGAAATCCAGCTCCAAAAAGAGACAAATGCTGTGCACTTTCAACTTCTTACGCATTCGGCAGCTTACGCAACTGTCGAACGCCCATGCCTATTCATAATCACATACTTCATGTTAATTTTACAGTACTTAGACGGCTTTTACCTAATCTTTATTAATGAAAAAATATTTTAATATGTATAACTTCTGCACTTACATATACAATATGAACATCTTCTATGCCCCTTTAAGAATGGATTCAAAACTATGCTATACTGCATAGCCATAAGTATAGAGAAGCATTTCTGAAAAAAAACATGTATATACAAAAAGATAATAAAACTAAATGTTGATATATGAATTTGTAACTGCATTTTGAAATAGATCATTAGCTCAATGTTTCTTATGTGCAATTAGAAAATGAATTGAACAACTAGTGGGGCCTAGGAGAGATAGCTAACAAACTGACCGAGCATGATCTGACAAAAATGGCACCAAGAAGCAAGCACTATTGGAAACATGAAGTATTCGCTTGTTAGATACATAGAGTAAAGTTTGCTTTGATTTTTTGTTAGTTTTTAAATCAATTTAAATTGAACAAAGCATACTTAATCTACATATCTAAATTTTTCTATGTAAAATGTCCAAGCTCCCTTAGTTGGATCACTCGTTTCACTGTCCAGGAGGTGATGAGAACTTTGAGCCAATGGACAGATTTCACATTTCATTAGTAATTGATGTCATGTATCTTACAAAGTTTTGGTATTATTCATCTTTACACAAACACGCAATTAATTCTCAAGAAAATACTGCCTTCATTAAAGTATATACATTTCAAAATTTGCAGGGGTCCATAAGCAGTAATAGATTTTATATTTTTTTCATAAAAACAAATGGCAGCATTAGGATTGGCTTAACTTACACATAAAACAAATGAAAATTGGGAAATAATGCACCATGTGGAATGTAAAAATGTGCTTTAGAAATTAGTAAGCAATGGGAATACCCATTAAACTTTGAAATATATCAATAGTTATAGCAGTCCTTTAAACACATTTTGCTGACTGCTGATCAAGAGAATATGTATAAAAGGAGGACAACAATGGGCAAAAGTCTCTAAAATTCTCTACTCATACACAATTATCTAACAATATCCATCAGAACTATTAGCCCTATTCTCTAACACTCTCTGCTCAGGTGAAATTATCTAAGAGGATCATCCATAGAAGGGAAAATGTTGCTATATCTCTCTATGGTGCATTCTCTGCATTTCTGGATGGGAAGAAGAGACAAACACAGTACAATATAGCAATGGGAGGTTGTTTTTTTCTATTTCAATTTACTTTAGATTTTATTCTTTGTCCTGTACATTTTTTATATATAAAATTAGCATTTTCTATTTTGTGTTTTAATCTAGGAAAGTAATGTATTTAAAATTAGAATCAAATACAAGTTAAAGTGTAGAGAAAATATTTAATTTGTATTTGCGTCAAACATAGAACAGAGATCCCCTGTGAGATCCATCACACTGGAGAGCATCATTACATTCTATAGGAGGATCGTCACTTCTCTCTGGCACATTCAGGTTCTGCCCTATTTCTTAAACAGTTCAGATAGTTGTGTCTAAAGTCTGCACTTTGCCCAATGATTTCATTCCAAGCTAAAGAATTCTTGAGTATTGGTCCTATGAGTCCCCTTACAATATTCTAGAAAGGAGTGCTGTTGCATTTACACTTTTTTTTGTTTTTTTTATTTACTTTAGACTTCAGATTTTGTAATTTAAGTTTTATTACATTTCAACTTGAATGTTTTTATTTTGTGTTTTAATGCATTTAGACTATGTAAATAGTAATGTATTTAGGATTGTTTTGTACAAATTCTGATTGGACGTTGAATGTTTGTGTATTTTTTAATAAATATTATACTTTGCATATTTGTAATATATTTTACAAATTGCATTCCACTTTAAATCTCTTCTAGGTCAAATAAGTCTGGTAGTTTTAGAGAGTGTGCTGCACAGGGATATTCCTTGTGCTGGAAAGGGGTGTATCTCAAGAATTGTTAACATATTCTCTAAGCATTTTACAACTGGTAAAGTTTGTTCAAAATTCATAATACACATATTTAAGGGGATACTGAACCCAATTTTTTTCTTTTGTGATAGAGCTTGCAATTTTAAGCAACCTTCTAATTTACTCCATTATCAATTTTTCTTTGTTCCCTTGGTATCTTTATTTGAAAAATCAGAAATGGAAGCTTACAAAAGGGACGATTATTTGTTCAGCACCCTGGGTAGTGATTGCTGATTGGTGCCTACATTTAGCAATCAATCAGCAAGCGCTACCCAGGTGCTGAACCAAAAATTGATAATAGGAGTAAATAGGAAAGTTGCTTAAAATTGCATGCTCTATCTGAATCATGAAAAATAAAATTGGGCTCAGTATCCCTTTAAGTTACAGTAAATTATTGTATACTAATCTAGAAACAAAATAAAATTAGTTTGTATTTGCTTCAAAATTAAAATTTTATATCAGAGCCAGGTGCTCTCCACTTTCCTGGCTCTAGAGAGCTTCATTACCTGTATGTACCTGTACTTTATATGGCAAATATGACAAAAAACAATGTCACAACACTGACTATAATTTGTTTCAAGCTATGCATCTGTAAAATCAAATCCAGCACACATTGCCATATTAACCTTTTTCTTATCCCTTGGCTAATGTTTTAAAATACAAAATACTTGAAAATCACAATGATTCACTAATTATTTATAATTACAGTGTTAAATAAGCAAAAGAGAATATCCATCCAAATAAAACTTAGCATTTATTAGTGCATTAAAACATCCAACACAAAGAAGAAACATGATGACGCATAAAGGGTGGATGTATATTTTCTTTTGATTTTTTTGCTGACTAAGCAAGTCAGCAGATCCCTATCGCTATACACGAAGCAGTGCTGTCATTGGTCGATACGATGCCAAAACATGGCCCGTTAAAGGGTTAAGCTATGAGGAGGATACTACTACTTCTCCCTGTAAAGATATACAGCATGCTGGTTAAGTAACTCAGGAGTGGGAGATCGTTCTTGCACTACTGTATACTGCTTGTTTTGACCAGTTTGAAACGCGAGTAGTGATTAAGTGGACTATTGTACAGATACTTATAAATTGTTGTTGATGCACCTATATTAGATATCTGGATGTGGACTTTTGCTGTTCTAATTACAGTGTTGAGCTGTACTCAAAAAAATTGTCCCAAATTCAGCCTTTATCCGGAAGTATCACTGTGACTTAAATATATTGTTTGACACTTCTTCCTAAAATAACACGCATCACAGTTTCCATTTTAAGCAGTCTCAAAACTAACTTTACTTAAGATAAGATCTAAAACTAAATAAAATGCACAAACTAATTGATCTCCCTTAAATACCAAGAAGTTCCAGCCTCAAACAAACTAGCAAAAACAAATGCAGTGTAAATGAAGACCTCTTATTTTATTGGTTCACACCTTATTAGATTTTTATTTACCTTTTCCACATGCCATTAAAGGGACACTGAACCCCAAATTTTTATTTCGTGATTCAGATAGAGCATGCAATTTTAAGCAACTTTCTAATTTACTCCTATTATCAATTTTTCTTCATTCTCTTGCTATCTTTATATAAAAAAGAAGGCATCTAAGCTTTTTTCTTGGTTCAGACATCTGGACAGCAGTTTTTGATTGGTGGATGAATTTATCCACCAATCAGCAAGGACAACCTAGGTTGTTCACCAAAAATGGGCCGGCATCTAAACTTACATTCTTGCATTTCAAATAAAGATTCAAAGAGAATGAAGAAAATTTGATAATAGGAGTAAATTAGAAAGTAGCTTAAAATGTTATGCTCTATCTGAATTACAAAAGAAAAAATGTGGGTTCAGTGTCCCTTTAACTAGCAAATGGAGATTATATGATAGGCACTGAGGTAAATTACACATTTGAAGTCTAAATCTACTTAGCAAGTGGAATTATAGTGGTTTCATATAGCAAGTCATAAAAAATACTTACGCCATCATAATTACGCTAAAATCCAGCCAATTCCATGCATCCCGCAAAAATGTAAATCCATCTATGCAAAACCCCCTTGCAATGATTTTCACAAGTGATTCAAATGTATAAATACCAGTGAAGGCGTATCTGAGACAAAAAGACAAGAATATTTTAAAGCATTGCATAATATAGTCAACAACAATAAAAAAAAAGTAAATAGATAAATAAAATATCTAGAGTTTGATTATGCATAAAAAATAAAATATTTTTCTCATTATCAGTCATTCTTCTGGATGCCAGGGCTATAGAAAGTGCATTCACAATTCACTCAGTATCGCTCAGTTTTAATATGTCTCACTGAGTATATCCATACAGCAAGTGGAAACTGCAAACAAAAGGCCCCCGTTTATCAAAGCTTCAATGTGTTGAAATCCCTCAAAGTGACTATACACGTCAGGTCACCAACTCTGAATAGCTAATAGGTGGTGAAAGTAATAAAAAAAATTGCTGGATATCATTGCGTCAAGTCCAACACAATAAGTGACATATTGATGAAATAAAAGTTAAGTTCAACATGAATATGCCAATTTATCAGTCGTTCAACCCACTTGTAGCAATATTTCAATCATGTAACTAAGCCCCCCCCCCAAAAAAAACACAACACACTCTTGAGGGAAATTTGTACCAATATACGTGATCTATAAAAGCTAAAGAGAGTTTTGGTTGTTTAATCATTCTTGCAAATTACTAATATAGTAATATTGTATATTTACTATTGCCTCTCCTTCTAATGTGGAGTTCTAGAAACCAAGAGTAGAAGATGTGTCCAGTTCTTGTTTTAACAGAATGTGGTTTTGGTGCACCGTGTGTTGTGGAGATCAGGAAATACAAGCATTACATGGGGAGATATTGGATTCCAAGGAAGTAGATGTACCTGGCGACAGTAAAGATTACTCAGATAAATATATATCTTATTTTTTGCTTTGTTAAAGTAGGCCATTAACATACTTAGCTTTTCACTGAGCGATCTCCTTTTTATAAAGATGAGATTGTATTTTTAAACAAAACTTTTTAGTTTAATCATGTAAAATATATCTAGTTATGTATTATGGTAAAGTTGCTTCTTTTTAATCATCAAAGTGTACAGTATATAAGCAAGTGGAACATTAAAATATAACATTGTTTTTCACAATTAAATATTGAAGAATTAAATAAATACATTTTATAAGAATAGTTTTGAAGTTACTTCCACCGCAGTTCGGACTCCTTACCTGCAGTGAAATCACAAGTTCCAAAATTGCGACACCCATAATTTGAAGGAGGTGCATGAAATGTATTAAGTATTCCTTTAAGATCTATAACTATATATATATATATATATATATATATATATATATATATATATATATATATAATCAGAGTATTATGATCAAGAATAATGTGTATAATATTTGTATACTCCAAAGAAGTGTGAGACTCATTTTAAGTGCAATGTACAGTAATACATTCTTAGAGTGTTATAAAAAATATATTTCAAGATGGTGTCAATAATACTAGCAAAGAAAAACAAGGCCATTAAATTATTACTAGATGAGGTGTAGTCAGCATGACACCTAGTTGTATATATGCTAATTTTATTGTCAAACAACACTGATCTAATCAAGATTTGTCTTGAAAATACAATACGCATTCCATTGAAAAGCCTAAAGTTGCATGCGTTGTATTTCCTGTTAACAATAAATATTCAATTAATCACTTAAGTTATTTGTAATCAGTCAGACTAGTCTGTAAAAGAACACAAAAAACAGAATTTATGCTTACCTGATAAATTACTTTCTTCAACGGTGTGTCCGGTCCACGGCGTCATCCTTACTTGTGGGATATTCTCTTCCCCAACAGGAAATGGCAAAGAGCCCAGCAAAGCTGGTCATATGATCCCTCCTAGGCTCCGCCTACCCCAGTCATTCGACCGACGTACAGGAGGAAATATGCATAGGAGAAACCATATGATACCGTGGTGACTGTAGTTAGAGAAAATAATACATCAGACCTGATTAAAAAAAACCAGGGCGGGCCGTGGACCGGACACACCGTTGGAGAAAGTAATTTATCAGGTAAGCATAAATTCTGTTTTCTCCAACATAGGTGTGTCCGGTCCATGGCGTCATCCTTACTTGTGGGAACCAATACCAAAGCTTTAGGACACGGATGAAGGGAGGGAGCAAATCAGGTCACCTAAATGGAAGGCACCACGGCTTGCAAAACCTTTCTCCCAAAAATAGCCTCTGAAGAAGCAAAAGTATCAAATTTGTAAAATTTGGCAAAAGTGTGCAGTGAAGACCAAGTCGCTGCCATACATATCTGGTCAACAGAAGCCTCGTTCTTGAAGGCCCATGTGGAAGCCACAGCCCTAGTGGAGTGAGCTGTGATTCTGTCAGGAGGCTGCCGTCCGGCAGTCTCATAAGCCAAACGGATAATGCTTTTAAGCCAAAAAGAAAGAGAGGTAGAAGTTGCTTTTTGACCTCTCCTTTTACCAGAATAAACAACAAACAAAGAAGAAGTTTGTCTGAAATCTTTAGTGGCCTCTAAATAGAATTTTAGAGCACGGACTACGTCCAAATTGTGTAACAAACGTTCCTTCTTTGAAACTGGATTCGGGCACAAAGAAGGTACAACTATCTCCTGGTTAATATTCTTGTTGGAAACAACTTTCGGAAGAAAACCAGGCTTAGTACGCAAAACCACCTTATCTGCATGGAACACCAGATAGGGCGGAGAACACTGCAGAGCAGATAACTCAGAAACTCTTCTAGCAGAAGAAATTGCAACCAAAAACAAAACTTTCCAAGATAATAACTTAATATCTACGGAATGTAAGGGTTCAAACGGAACCCCTTGAAGAACTGAAAGAACTAGATTAAGACTCCAGGGAGGAGTCAAAGGTCTGTAAACAGGCTTGATTCTAACCAGAGCCTGAACAAACGCTTGAACGTCTGGCACAGCTGCCAGCCTCTTGTGAAGTAAAACAGATAACGCAGAAATCTGCCCCTTCAGAGAACTTGCAGATAATCCCTTCTCCAAACCCTCTTGAAGAAAGGATAACATCCTAGGGATTTTTATCTTGTTCCATGGGAATCCTTTAGATTCACACCAATAGATATATTTTTTTTCCATATCTTATGGTAAATTTTTCTAGTTACAGGCTTTCTAGCCTGAATCAGTATCTATTACAGAATCTGAAAACCCACGCTTTGATAAAATCAAGCGTTCAATCTCCAAGCAGTCAGTTGGAGAGAAACCAGATTCGGATGTTCGAATGGACCTTGAACAAGAAGGTCCTGTCTCAAAGGTAGCTTCCATGGTGGAGCCGATGACATATTCACCAGGTCTGCATACCAAGTCCTGCGTGGCCACGCAGGAGCTATCAAGATCACCGAAGCCCTCTCCTGGTTGATCCTGGCTACCAGCCTGGGAATGAGAGGAAACGGTGGGAATACATAAGCTAGGTTGAAGGTCCAAGGTGCTACTAGTGCATCTACTAGAGTCGCCTTGGGATCCCTGGATCTGGACCCGTAACAAGGAACCTTGAAGTTCTGACGAGACGCCATCAGATCCATGTCTGGAATGCCCCATAATTGAGTTATTTGGGCAAAGATTTCCGGGTGGAGTTCCCACTCCCCCGGATGGAATGTCTGACGACTCAGAAAATCCGCTTCCCAATTTTCCACCCCTGGGATGTGGATTGCAGACAAGTGGCAGGAGTGATCCTCCGCCCATTGAATTATCTTGGTCACTTCCTCCATCGCCAGGGAACTCCTTGTTCCCCCCTGATGGTTGATATATGCAACTGTCGTCATGTTGTCTGATTGAAACCTTATGAATTTGGCCTTTGCTAGATGAGGCCAAGCTTTGAGAGCATTGAATATCGCTCTTAGTTCCAGGATGTTTATCGGGAGAAGAGATTCTTCCAGAGACCATAGACCCTGAGCTTTCAGGGGTTCCCAGACCGCGCCCCAGCCCACCAGACTGGCGTCGGTCGTGACAATGACCCACTCTGGTCTGCGGAAGCTCATTCCCTGTGACAGATTGTCCGGGGTCAGCCACCAACGGAGTGAATCTCTGGTCCTTTGATCTACTTGAATCGTCGGAGACAAGTCTGTATAATCCCCATTCCACTGTCTGAGCATGCACAGTTGTAATGGTCTTAGATGAATTTGTGCAAAAGGAACTATGTCCATTGCTGCAACCATCAATCCTATTACTTCCATGCACTGCGCTATGGAAGGACGAAGAACAGAATGAAGAACTTGACAAGAGCTTAGAAGTTTTGATTTTCTGACCTCTGTCAGAAAAATTCTCATTTCTAAGGAGTCTATTATTGTTCCCAAGAAGGGAACTCTTGTCGACGGGGAAAGAGAGCTTTTTTCTATGTTTACTTTCCATCCGTGAGATCTGAGAAAGGCTAGGACGATGTCCGTATGAGCCTTTGCTTTTGACAGAGACGACGCTTGAATCAGGATGTCGTCCAAGTACGGTACTACTGCAATGCCCCTTGGTCTTAGAACCGCTAGAAGGGACCCTAGTACCTTTGTGAAAATTCTCGGAGCAGTGGCTAATCCGAAAGGAAGTGCCACAAACTGGTAATGCTTGTCCAGAAAAGCGAACCTTAGGAACTGATGATGTTCCTTGTGGATAGGAATATGGAGGTACGCATCCTTTAAATCCACCGTGGTCATAAATTGACCTTCCTGGATGGTAGGAAGGATCGTTCGAATGGTTTCCATTTTGAATGATGGAACCCTGAGAAATTTGTTTAGGATCTTGAGATCTAGAATTGGTCTGAACGTTCCCTCTTTTTTGGGAACTATGAACAGGTTGGAGTAAAACCCCATCCCTTGTTCTCTTATTGGAACTGGATGAATTACTCCCATCCTTAACAGGTCTTCTACACAATGTAAGAATGCCTGTCTTTTTATTTGGTTTGAAGATAATTGAGACCTGTGGAACCTTCCCCTTGGGGGTAGTTCCAGGAGATAACCTTGAGAAACTATTTCTAGTGCCCAAGGATCCTGAACATCTCTTGCCCAGGCCTGAGCAAAGAGAGAAAGTTTGCCCCCCACCAGATCTGGTCCCGGATCGGGGGCCATCCCTTCATGCTGTTTTGGTAGCAGTGGCGGGCTTCTTGGCCTGCTTACCCTTGTTCCAGCCATGCATCGGTCTCCAGGCTGGTTTGGGTTGAGAAGTATTACCCTCTTGCTTAGAGGATGTAGAAGTAGAGGCTGGTCCGTTTCTGCGAAAGGGACGAAAATTAGGCTTATTTCTAGCCTTAAAAGACCTATCCTGAGGAAGGGCGTGGCCCTTTCCTCCGGTGATGTCTGAAATAATCTCTTTCAAATCAGGACCAAACAGTGTTTTGCCCTTGAAAGGGATGTTAAGCAATTTTGTCTTGGAAGACACATCCGCTGACCAAGACTTTAGCCAGAGCGCTCTGCGCGCCACGATAGCAAACCCTGAATTTTTCGGCGCTAATCTCGCTAATTGCAAAGCGGCATCTAGAATAAAAGAGTTAGCCAATTTAAGTGCATGAACTCTGTCCATAATCTCCTCATACGAAGATTCCTTATCGAGCGACTTTTCTAGTTCTTCGAACCAGAAACACGCTGCCGTAGTGACAGGAACAATGCATGAAATTGGTTGAAGAAGGTAACCTTGCTGAACAAACATTCTTTTAAGCAAACCCTCTAATTTTTTATCCATAGGATCTTTAAAAGCACAACTATCTTCTATGGGAATAGTAGTGCGTTTGTTTAGAGTAGAGACCGCCCCCTCGACCTTAGGGACTGTCTGCCATAAGTCCTTTCTGGGGTCGACTATAGGAAATAATTTCTTAAATATAGGGGGAGGCACAAAAGGTATGCCGGGCCTTTCCCATTCCTTGTTTACTATGTCCGCCACCCGCTTGAGTATAGGAAAAACATCGGGGGGCACCGGAACCTCTAGGAACTTGTCCATCTTACATAATTTCTCTGGAATGACCAAATTGTCACAATCATCCAGAGTAGATAATACCTCCTTAAGCAGTGCGCGGAGATGTTCTAATTTAAATTTAAATGTTACAACATCAGGTTCAACTTGTTGAGAAATTTTCCCTGAATCTGAAATTTCTCCCTCAGACAAAACCTCCCTCCTGGCCCCTTCAGATTGGTGTGAGGGTATGTCAGAAGCGTTATCATCAGCGTCCTCTTGCTCTTCAGTGTTTAAAACAGAGCAATCGCGCTTTCTTTGATAAGTAGGCATTTTAGATAAAATATTTTTAATAGAATTATCCATAACAGCCGTTAATTGTTGCATAGTAATAAGTATTGGCGCACTAGATGTACTAGGGGCCTCTTGTGTGGGCAAAACTGGTGTAGACACAGAAGGGGGTGATGCAGTACCATGCTTACTCCCCTCATCTGAAGAATCATCTTGGGCACTATTATTATCTGTGGCATCATTGTCCCTACTTTGTTTGGACACCATGTCACAATTATCACATATATTTAAATGGGGAGACACATTGGCATTCATACATATAGAACATCGTTTATCTGATGGTTCAGACATGTTAAACAGGCTTAAACTTGTCAACAAAGCACAAAAAACGTTTTAAAATAAAACCGTTACTGTCACTTTAAATTTTAAACAGAACACACTTTATTACTGAATATGCGATAAAGTATGAAGCAATTGTTCAAAATTCACCAAAATTTCACCACAGTGTCTTAAAGCCTTAAAAGTATTGCACACCAAATTTGGAAGCTTTAACCCTTAAAATAACGGAACCGGAGCCGTTTTTACATTTAACCCCTATACAGTCCCAGGAATCTGCTTTGCTGAGACCCAACCAAGCCCAGAGGGGAATACGATACCAAATGACGCCTTCTATAAGCTTTTTCAGTGGATCCTAGCTCCTCACACATGCATCTGCATGCCTTGCCTTCCAAAAACAACTGCGCATTAGTGGCGCGAAAATGAGGCTCTGCCTATGACTAGAGAAGGCCCCCATCTGAAAAAGGTGTCCATACAGTGCCTGCCGTTTTTTAACAACAATCCCCAAGATTATAATAACTATAAAGCGCTATAATCTGTCAAATATGCTTAGCAAGTAATCGTTTTAGCCCAGAAAAACGTCTACCAGTTTTTTAAGCCCTTATAAAACCTTTATTCTTATACTTAATCTAAGAAAATGGCTTACCGGTCCCCATAGGGAAAATGACAGCCTTCCAGCATTAACAAGTCGTGTTAGAAATGTGGCCATCATACCTCAGGCAGAAAAGTCTGCCAACTGCTTCCCCCAACTGAAGTTACTTCATCTCAACAGTCCTGTGTGGAAACAGCAATCGATTTTAGTAACGTCTGCTAAAATCATCTTCCTCTCACAAACAGAAATCTTCTTCTCTTTTCTGTTTCAGAGTAAATAGTACATACCAGCACTATTTTAAAATAACAAACACTTGATTGAAGAATAAAACTACATTTAAACACCAAAAAACTCTTAGCCATCTCCGTGGAGATGTTGCCTGTGCAACGGCAAAGAGAATGACTGGGGTAGGCGGAGCCTAGGAGGGATCATATGACCAGCTTTGCTGGGCTCTTTGCCATTTCCTGTTGGGGAAGAGAATATCCCACAAGTAAGGATGACGCCGTGGACCGGACACACCTATGTTGGAGAAATATTTTTTTTGCATGTGCGAGCCTGCAACCACAGTTGTAAGAAAACTGCTTATTTCTCTTCTCCACACCAGAGTGGCAGGATAAATAATCCCAACACTTGCTTGTTTGGGTAATTGACATGCCCTACTCCCATGCAATTGGTTGTGCGAGAGCAGGTGCGGCATTACACAAGGGAGCACTTGCGCAATAGTAAATTTGCAACGTGATGCTGCATCGCATGTGGAGATTGCAGACAGAAAGGTTCTCTAATTGAGTATGTGTTTGTCTGCAATCTTGATACATTTTTTTCTGTTTGTAATACTCTAAAGAACATCTTCGTTATATTAACTGTTGATTTCCATTAATTAGTCTAAACAAATGTCTAATGATGACTGATTATGTCGGAATAAATACCATTTGATGTACATAGGTGCTGTGGGTTTCATATATTGTAAACAACATCTATTGTTTATTTAATACATTTAATGAAAACAATATGCACATTTATTATTGTAGCACATTGTTTTGATTAAAATTACATTTTGGGAATAAAATTGGTAAGAACAAATTAGGGCTATATTACGAGTGGAGTGTAATTTAGCAATCCCACTCGAGCGTAAAATAAGATAGATGGAGGCTTGGGTTGCACTCATATTACATGTTGAAAGTAAAAAGTTTGTGTTTCAGCAAAAATCTGACGTGCACTAAAAAAAAACATAATTTATACTTACCTGATAAAATCCATTACTCTTGGGGATTACTCTTCCCTGCCACTAAGAGGAGGGAAAGATTCCCAAACCCCAAGAACTCTCTGAAACCCCTTCTACCTCACTGGCACCTCAGTCTAACGTATATCCAAGCAAAAGAGGTAGGGAAAGAAATAAGAGCAAAAAAAATAGGAAAAAAGATGTGCACAAGCAAAAAGAAGAAAAAAAACACCACCAGAAAAACCAAAGGATGGGGTCTCGTGGACTCTCGTCACCATGAAAGAAAGAAATTTATCACGTAAGCGTAAATTATGTTTTCTTTGATACAGGTTGTTCACAATCCATTACTCCTGGGAACTAACACCCAAGCAGTGGAGACAACGAGTAATGAAACAAAGAACCCTAAATGCCCATCAAGTCTACCCATATTACATGTTACTTTTTCCTTAGGATAGCCTTATGCATGTCCCAGATATTTTGGAATTCCTTTACAGTCTTTGTGTTTACCACCTCAAATGGAAGTTTATTCCATGATACCACCACCCTTTCTGTAAACAAATGCTTCCTTAAATTTCTCATGAATCTGCTACCCTCTAATTTTAGATTGTGACCCCTTGTTTTGGCATTTATTTTTTTGTGAAAAATGCTTTCAGCTTCTATTTTATTAAGTCCCTTCATATATTTGAAGGTTTCTATCAGGTCACCTCTTTCCCTTCTATCCTCTAAACTATACATATTTAGATCATAGAGTCTTTCTTTGTACGTTTTATATTTTAGACCATGTACCATTTTAGTAGCCCTCCTTTGGACAGATTCTAGTTTATTTATATCTTTCTGAAGATATGGTCTCCAGAACTGTACACAGTATTCCAGATTTGGCCTAACTAATGATCTGTAAATTGGCATTAGAACCTTGCTATTTCTGCTACTAATACCTCTTCCAATGCAACCAAGTATTCACCGGCCTTACTGGCTGCACTGCGTACCAAATTTTAAATCATCTGAAAAAATAATTCCCAAATCCCTTTCTTCTTTAGTTACAGTCAGTAATGTACCATTGAGACTATAATTGGCCTTTGGGTTTTTGGATCCCATATGCTAAATTTTGCTCTTGGTAATATTAAATTTCATATCCCATTTATTTGACCAGTCCTCTAGTTTTTTTTAATATCACTGTTCATTTAATCAACCCCTCCTGGAACATCTACCCTGTTAAAAAATTTTGTATCATCAGCAAACAAGCAAACCTTCCCCTTAAGCCCACTTCCAACATCACTTATGAACATGTTAAACAAAACAATTCCAAGAACTGACACTTTGGGAACACCACTAGTAACTGGCGCCTCATTTGAATGTACTCCATTAATTGAAACCCTCTGTCGTCTATCTTTAGGCCAGAATTCTACCCACTTTACAATCTTAGTATATATTCCAAGACAATATATTTTGTGAATAAGTTTGTTGTGTGGGACAGTGTCAAATGCTTTGCTAAAGTCTAGATATGCAACATCTACGGCTCCTCCCTGGTCTATTATTTTAGTTACATGGTCAAATAAATCAATTAGATTAGTCTGACATGATCTTCCAGCAGTGAAACCATGCTGTCCTTTGTCTTCTAGGTTTGACTCAAGAAAAGTTACAAGTCTTTCCTTTAAAAGAGTTTCCATTAATTTCCCTGCACTTGAGGTCAAACTGACTGGCCTATAGTTAGCAGAATATTCCCTACAACCCTTTTTATGAAGAGGGACTACATTGGCAATTTTCCAGTCTTTCCTGCTAGAAGTGACTGATTAAATAAATCAACTAATGGAGTAGCTATTACGGATCGAAGTTCTCTTAGAACCCTTGGATGAATATTATCTGGACCCACAGACTTATTTACTTTTATTTTTGATAAAGCCCTTGAAACCTCTTCCTCTGTAAAAAGAAAAGTACTACTCACATTATTATTTACAGTAACATCCCTTAATAGAATCTCACTATCTTTACCATCTGTTGTAAAGACTGAACAAAAGTAATCATTTAAACAGTTTGCTATTTGTTTATCTTCTTCCACTACTCTATCATAATTCTTGAGTCTAACTATCCCCTCTGTTAGTTTTTCTCTTTTCACTGATATATCTAAAGAAGGTTTTGTCACCATTTTTTACAGATTGTGCTATTTTCTCTTCTGCATCAGCTTTAGCCTTTCTGATTAACTGCTTTATCATCTTTTGATGGGTTCTCCATTTTTCCTTATCCTCTTCTGAGCCAGTGAGTTTTTTTATAGACTGTCTTTTTTGTCTTAACTGCTTGTGCTACTTCTCTTGAAACCATATTGGTTTTCTTTTACTTTTACAAACAAGCCTAATACAGTGTTTAGTTGCATATAGAATAGCATTTTTAAAATATTCCCACTGTTCTTTTACTCCTGTAATCTGTGCCATCCCTTTTAGAGATTCATCTAGGCATCTGCCCATGTAAGAAAACTCAGCTGTTCTAAAGTTTAAGACTTTTGTTTTACTATGGTTGCACAGTACCTTTGCCTGAATATTAAACCATACAGACTGATGATCACTAGAGTCTAAGTTCTCACCCACAGACACCTCTGATACAATATCAATGTTTGTAAGTACTAAATCTAATATAGTTCCTTTACGTGTTGGTTCTTTTACTAGTTGCTCAAGAGATTCCCCTTGTAAAGATTCCAGAATATATTTACTTCTAGTTGATTTGGCAACAGGTACTTCCCAGTCTACATCAGGCATATTAAAGTCCCCCACTACTATAACATTGCCCTTCATTGTAATTTTGGCTATTTCATCAATTAATAAATTGTCTGATGCTTCATCCTGTAATGGTGGTCTATATACTACTCATATTCTAAACACCTGTTTCCCTTCAGTTTCTATAGTTACCCAAACACTTTCTACATTGTCATTTTTTTCTACAATTTCAGTTACTTTAATATTTTCTTTCATGTACAGAGCAACTCCCCCCAATTTTTTCCTACTCTATTTTTTTTTAAACAAGATGTAACCAGGTATAACTGTTTCCCAGTCATAAGAGTGATTGTACCATGTCTCGGTTATAGCTACTAAATCCAATTTATCTTGAATCATTATTGCAGTATGTTCAGGTAATTTACTTACTAAACTGTGAGCATTTGTGCACATTGCACGAAGAAGATTTCTAGAATTTTCAAATCCTTTTGCATGGTCAATACAACCCCTTCCTACATTATTCAAAGTCTTATTTTTAAAAGTAATGTTTTTTTTTTATTATATAAACAAGAATGTAAAATGTAGTTGACGGTCTTGTCATGTTCTGGTGGACAGATGGGTATGTTAACACTTTCCCCTTCTTTAGTTTAAATTGCTACTAATAAAGTAATTAAATTCTTTACTCAATACTCCTGTCCCTTTAATATCCAGATGCAAACCATCGTTATACAAGCTACTATCAAGCCAAACATCTTTTTTCACTGAAAAATTAAATCCACAACCCCAAAAAAATAAAATAAAAGGCATAGAATCATCCTGAGACAACTGCCTCAAGGACTCTCTACCAAAAGGCTGTCTCAGAAGAGGCAAAAAGCAACAAAATGGTAGAATTTTGTAAAAATATACACAGAAGACAAAACAGCTGCCTTGCAAAGTTGGACAACTGAAGCATCATTACTAAAAAGCCAAGAAATAGCAACTGAACTAGTAGATTGAGCAGAAATCCATTAAGGTTGAGGCTACCCTACCTCCAAAAACGCCTTATGGATCAGAAGTCTCAATCAAGAGGACTAAGAAATAGAAGAAGCTTCCTGCCCTTTTCCTGGAACCACAGACAAATTAGAAGTTTGTCTGAAAACTATAATAGCGTTAACATAATACTTCAATACTCTAACAACATCCAAAATATGCAAAAAAACCTGAAGAATATAGGAATTTGGACACAAAGAAGGAATAATAAGTTCTCGTCTCATACAGACAGAAGATATAATCCTAGGCAAGAAAACTAATACGAAAAAGTGCCTTATCCTTATAAATAAATTAATAAGATGAGGAAGATCACATGAAAGAGTAGATAACTCAGAAACTCTTAAAGCCAACTAGGCAAAATAAACAAAACCTTATGCATATGCTCAAAAGGAATAGCATGCAAAACCCTCAATCCCAAAATAAGACTTTAAGAAGGAGTAAAATGTTTTAACATGCTCTAAGAGATTAGCAATCTCTCAGAGGAAAAAAACAGAGAGATTAAATATGACCATTCAAAAGAACTGGTGGATAAACCATTATCCAAACCATCCTGCAAAAACCTAGGAATTCTAGAAGAATACCAGAAAGAAAAAGACAAACAAACATGATTTATACACAGGAAATAAAGGTCTTCCAAACCTTATGACAAAACTTCCTCAACACAGGATCATAAACCTGTATCAGAGTTTCAATAACAGAATTAAAAGAACCCTCTCAGCTTAAAAACAAGCAAACATTCTTACAATCTCCATGCCACCAAGCTTAGAGATTTGAAACCTCTATGAAGAACAGACCTTAAGACCAAAAAGTCTGGATGCAAAAGCAAGAGAGCAAAGAGGGCAACTGGACCTCTGAACTATATCCGCATACCAAACACTGCGAGCTCAAGCTGGAGCAGTTAAAATCACTAATACCTCCTCTGATCTAATTTAGACAACAAAAGAGGTGGAAGAAATATAAGCTAGTTAAAATGACCACAGAACTACCAGAGCATCTACAAACACTGCTTGAGGATCCATGGACCTTGCACAGTACCTTGAAAGTTAGAGAATAAACCTAAAGACCATCAGATCTAACTCTGTGAGACCCCAAAGAACCATTAACTGATAAAGACATACAGATGAAGAGACCACTCTCCTGGATGCAAGGACTTACTACTGAGAAAATGTATTTCCCAGTTGTACACTCCAGGAATATGAATAGCAATAATTAACAACAATTGATGTCTGCCCAGGAAATAATTTACAATACTTTCCTCATGACTAGGTAAATGAGAGTTCCCCCTTGACGATTGACATATGCCACTGCTGAAACATAGTCTATCTCAAAATGGAGATAAGACTCCTGAAAGAACCTGAAAATTGCAAGGAGTTCTAAAACAAATAGGAAACAAAAAAAAAAAACCTTGCACTCTTAGACCCCAGACGGTCCACCATCATGAGAGACTTGCATATGTAGAAAATACAGATAAAGTAGGTTGAACCACTAGTGGAGGCAAAAACAAGACTGAGGTGCCAGTGAGGTAGGAGTTTTTTTTTTTTATAAAGTTCTTGGGGTTAAGGAATCTTTGCCTCCTCCTAGTGGCAGGGAAAAGTAATTCCCAGAAGTAATGGATCATGGACTCTCACCACCTGTATCAAAGAAATTATTGCAATTGCATTAAGGGGATAGCAAAGTAAAAATTAAAGTTTCATGATTCAGATAGATCATGTGATTTTAAAAAAGTTTCCAATTTAGTTCTGTTATCAAATGTGCTTTATTCTTTTGGTATCTTTTATTGAAGAGTAAAACTAGGTAGGCTAATAAGAGCTCAGGAGTGTGCAGATGTCTTTAGTACTCTATGGCAGAAGTGGTTTGCAACATTATTTGTAGATTTATTAGACAATGTTGCAAAACACTGCTGCCATAAAGTACTAAAGACACATGCACACTCCTGAGCTCTTATGAGCCCACCTAGATTTACTCTTCATATATATATATATTTAAAACTTCTGCCCATCGCTAAGAGACTTACTCCCTTTGCTGCGCTTGGTTCTCATGCTGTGTATCAGGGCATGATATCGAGGCTCCTATCGGAGCCTATTGAAGTGCGCTCTATGAGTGCAAAGCTTCCATGCAATGCGAACGCCTTCTCAAATTCACATTGCGGGGGACTTCAAATACCATTTTTGTGCGCTGGTATTATGAGTGAAGCGCAAATATCATATATATATATATATATATATATATATTTCTATTCCTATAGATATATAGGTATAGATATGTATTTTACATGAACAGTATCAGATACATATAGAAATATATAATTAATGATAAAAAGTACATTGTTTTCTATGTGTAGAACATAGGAATATAAAATAAGCATTCTGCGCATTGGGGTTCACAGCTTAGGACTAATGCAGTCGGTTTAACACAAAGAATTGCTATCTTCATTGTGCGTTTGTAAACATTTTAATAAAATGTATTTAAAATTATTACACATACTGTAAAATATTCTATATAATCAATAGAATAGATCTACATTGTGGATTTTCCAGTTCTAAAAACTAAAAAAGCACTTGACAGGCTTTACAAGCTTAAAAAGGACACCTTGTAATTAAAAGAAATTTCTGTTCTCTTGCTATTGGGTGCTCTATCTAAATCATGAGTTTAATTTTGACTTGACTGTCCCTTTAAAGTGGGATGACCAGTCCATGGTTAGGCACCATACAGGGAGTGCAGAATTATTAGGCAAGTTGTATTTTTGAGGATTAATTTTATTATTGAACAACAACCATGTTCTCAATGAACCCAAAAAACTCATTAATATCAAAGCTGAATAGTTTTGGAAGTAGTTTTTAGTTTGTTTTTAGTTATAGCTATTTTAGGGGGATATCTGTGTGTGCAGGTGACTATTACTGTGCATAATTATTAGGCAACTTAACAAAAAACAAATATATACCCATTTCAATTATTTATTTTTACCAGTGAAACCAATATAACATCTCAACATTCACAAATATACATTTCTGACATTCAAAAACAAAACAAAAACAAATCCGTGACCAATATAGCCACCTTACTTTGCAAGGACAGTCAAAAGCCTGCCATCCATGGATTCTGTCAGTGTTTTTATCTGTTCACCATCAACATTGCGTGCAGCAGCAACCACAGCCTCCCAGACACTGTTCAGAGAGGTGTACTGTTTTCCCTCCTTGTAAATCTCACATTTGATGATGGACCACAGGTTCTCAATGGGGTTCAGATCAGGTGAACAAGGAGGCCATGTCATTAGATTTTCTTCTTTTATACCCTTTCTTGCCAGCCACGCTGTGGAGTACTTGGACGCGTGTGATGGAGCATTGTCCTGCATGAAAATCATGTTTTTCTTGAAGGATACAGACTTCTTCCTGTACCACTGCTTGAAGAAGGTGTCTTCCAGAAACTGGCAGTAGGACTGGGAGTTGAGCTTGACTCCATCCTCAACCCGAAAAGGCCCCACAAGCTCATCTTTGATGATACCAGCCCAAACCAGTACTCCACCTCCACCTTGCTGGCGTCTGAGTTGGACTGGAGCTCTCTGCCCTTTACCAATTCAGCCACGGGCCCATCCATCTGGCCCATCAAGACTCACTCTCATTTCATCAGTCCATAAAACCTTAGAAAGTCTTGAGATATTTCTTGGCCCAGTCTTGACGTTTCAGCTTGTGTGTCTTGTTCAGTGGTGGTCGTCTTTCAGCCTTTCTTACCTTGGCCATGTCTCTGAGTATTGCACACCTTGTGCTTTTGGGCACTCCAGTGATGTTGCAGCTCTGAAATATGGCCAAACTGGTGGCAAGTGGCATCTTGGCAGCTGCACGCTTGACTTTTCTCAGTTCATGGGCAGTTATTTTGCGCCTTGGTTTTTCCACACGCTTCTTGCGACCCTGTTGACTATTTTGAATGAAACGCTTGATTGTTCAATGATCACGCTTCAGAAGCTTTGCAATTTTAAGAGTGCTGCATCCCTCTGCAAGATATCTCACTATTTTTGACTTTTCTGAGCCTGTCAAGTCCTTCTTTTGACCCATTTTGCCAAAGGAAAGGAAGTTGCCTAATAATTATGCACACCTGATATAGGGTGTTGATGTCATTAGACAACACCCCTTCTCATTACAGAGATGCACATCACCTAATATGCTTAATTGGTAGTAGGCTTTCGAGCCTATACAGCTTGGAGTAAGACAACATGCATAAAGAGGATGATGTGGTCAAAATACTCATTTGCCTAATAATTCTGCACTCCCTGTATATGTACAGGGAGCACAACTGAATTTATAAACCAGCCTCAGATGACCAAAGGGATGTTGAAAGTGCGTTGTTGCATCTCAGAAAGAAGGGATGACGAGGAGAAGATGTCACCTCCCATGATGCCAAAGTATGCAGACATGTGATGGACTTTGTCATTTGTACACATTAAAGAAACTTTTTGCTACAAGACCGGTGAGTGCAGCATTATTTTACTCATAAGGAGTGAGAGCTGGAAACGATATGTATTATGTATGCAGCACCGCGGCAACTGGACTGTGTTTAATGGAGTGCACCTTATTTTGAATTTGAATATATATATATATATATATATATATATATATATACACATACACACACACATATATACATTCACACACTATATACAGTATATATATATATAAATACACACACACATATATATATATATATATATATATATATATATACACACATATATACACACACACATATATATATATATACACACATATATACACACACACACACATATATATATATATATATACACACGCACACATATACATACACACGCACATATATATATATATATATATATATATATAAATATATATATATTACACACACACATATATACATACACACACACACACATATATATATATATATATATATATATATATATACACACACATACACACACACACTATATATATATATATATATATATATATATATATATATATATATACACACACACATATATATATACATATACCTCTCAATGCGAATTTGCCCTCCGTGAGTCAACCACCTGTAGGTTCTATGAAATAGACAATCTTCAGCAAAAGCAGTAACCAGACAGGATTTCTTCAAAAACAGGGGTCAAGTTTATTGACGTTTCGGGGAGTAAACCTCCCCTTCCTCAGAACATAAAGTGTACACAAACACTGCACCTTAAATAAGCAAACTAATACACAAACACCTCCCACATCCTGTTCAGAAAAGGCTCCAACATTACATCACTTCCGGTTTCTCCTTCGTGACCCGGAAGTACTCCAACCGGTTACTTCCGGTGTGTGCTTACATACTAGTACAAAAATACTTTTTAGTTATAAACCCACACAATATCTTATTGTGTCAATTCTGAGTGCTAGTACATTGTGTCCCCAACAATTATACTATTTACACAATTTATACAACATTATGGTATAACATCGCCATTTTAGTGTTAAAACAAACTCCAGAAGTTATACAACCACTTCCGGTGCATTAAAGTGAACAAAGTGTATCGCCAATACAGTTAATATCTTAATACCATTTAGTGCCATATTATAACTTACATACTGCAAGTGTTATACACACATACTCCTTGTTAATAACCACTCAATAGATGCCCAATCATAACATCGTGATTTCTCATGCATGCGTATCATGAGGCTGGAACCGGAAATTACGTCACTTCCGGTTCCGGTTAATATGCGTCACACGTGTTTAACACTGTGCATGCTGAATAATGTTGATCTACTTCATCCTAACCTGAACAGGTAACTTAACACCAATGCAATTCAGTGTTACTATAGATGAGAATACCTAGGCTGTCCCCGTGTGCCAGGTGAATGACCAACATCCAACCCGCAGGTCTCAGGCAGAGATCTAAGGAAATGGCATGAACCAAAATGAGATCCAGGTCACCCCCCCATACTCTCCACTAACCACTCTTGCACACAGCCCCACCTGGATCTCATTTTGGTTCATGCAATTTCCTTAGATCTCTGCCTGAGGCCTGCAGGTTGGATGTCGGTCATTCACCTGGACAGCCTAGGTATTCTCATCTATAGTAACACTGAATTGCATTGGTGTTAAGTTACAAGAGCGACAGGGTCCACAAATTACTCAAAATGTATGTAACAGCATGTACTAACCAGTATTATTGTGCAATATGATGAATATGATAGATAAATATACACATTGTGTTATAGAGGCACACGAAGATGTGAAATAGTGTAGATTTGAATATCTACTTTTTAGACATGTGCTGATATAAGTTATAATATTTTTAATTGGTTATTTGTTATTTTTTATTTCTTTGATCACTGTGGCTGTATTAGGAGCACACAGTTCTAATTAGTTCTTATGAGTGGTGTGTTTCAAATACTTGTTCAGGTTAGGATGAAGTAGATCGACATTATTCAGCATGCACAGTGTTAAACACGTGTGACGCATAGTAACCGGAACTGACGTAACTTCCGGTTCCGGCCTCATGATACGCACGCATGAGAAATCACGATGTTATGATTGGGCATCTATTGAGTGGTTATTAACATGGAGTATGTGTGTATAACACTTGCAGTATGTAAGTTATAATATGGCACTAAATGGTATTAAGATGTTAACTGTATTGGCGATACACTTTATGTTCACTATCATGCACCGGAAGTGGTTGTATAACTTCCGGACTTTGTTTTAACACTAAAATGGCGATGTTATACCATAATGTTGTATAAAATGGGTAAATAGTATAATTGTTGGGGACACAATGTACTAGCACTCAGAATTGACACAATAAGATATTGTGTGGGTTTCTAACTAAAAAGTATTTTGTACTAGTATGTAAGGAAGTAACCGGTTGGAGTACTTCCAGGTCACGAAGGAGAAACCGGAAGTGATGTAATGTTGGCGCCTTTTCTGAACAGGATGTGGGAGGTGCTTGTGTATTAGTTTGCTTATTTAAGGTGCAGTGTTTGTGTACACTTTATGTTCTGAGGAAGGGGAGGTTTACTCCCCGAAACGTCAATAAACTTGATCACTGTTTTTGAAGAAATCCTGTCTGGTTACTGCTTTTGTTGAAGATATATATATATATATATATATATATATATATATATATATATATATATATATATACATATTATATATTATATACATATACAGACATATTAAGACGTGTATTTATGTATCTCTATGGGAAAGCCCTTTGCAGCCCATTTGAGTGTAAAACTTTGCGTTGTTATTATGAGTGTAAAACTGTACCTTTTAATGTATTTATTTTTTGTTTTCTGCAACTTTTTATTGAAGCGTAATAGTTAACCAGAGCTCTGAAGTCACATTAATCATTCTAGCATAAAACGCGATTGTGCTCATGCGTTTGCATACTAAACTGGTTGCTACTAAAGGCGGAGAAGACCTCTCACTATGTGAAGTAAGGTTCAAAGTAGGTCTTAGATACCTAGCTGGTACTTTTCCAATTTTTTCTCTCTCTGGTCAGAAAATTAAAAAAATAAATAGCTAAAGATGGAAAGTGTTTGGGCTTCATTATTTATTTATAAATAATTTTTAGATTTTATAAATTGTATTCAATGTTGCTACATATGTTATGCTGTTAGTGATGTTTTTGTAAAATATTGTAATAGTTTTTATTTGTATAATAGCTTTTACTTTGTATAGTTTATAGATGGTTTTATGTAATAACTTAATAGTATTTAGCGATAAATTGTATAATAAATCAATGTAGATTAATTAGTAGTTAATTAGTTTGTTTATACTAAATAATCATTTCTGGTGTTCATGGAGTTTGGTTTATATCATGTTGCCATGTGTTAAAAAATAATCCTGGGAATAAAAGCATAAATTATGGTGGTTTAAATTGTAACTGACCTAGTAGAATGAGCCGTAATCCTCTGAAGCGGGGATTAACCCGACTCCAAATAAGCAAGATGAATTAAAAAGCTTTAACCAAGAAGCCAAAGAAATGACAGAAGCCTTCTGACCTTTCCTAAAACCAGAAAAGATAACAAATAGACTAGAAGTCTTTCTGAAATCTGAATAGCTTCAACATAATTTCAAAACTCTTACCACATCCAAAGAATGTAAGAATCTGTCCAAAGAATTCTTAGTATTAGTACACAAGGAAGGGACAATAATTCCTCTACTAATGTTGTAAAAATTCACAACTTTAGGTAAAAATTGAAAAGAAGATAGCAAAACCACCTTATCCTGATGAAAAATCAGAAAAAGGAGACTCACAAGAAAGAGCAGATAATTCAAAAACTGTTCTAGCTGAAGAGATGTCTAAAGGAACAATACTTTCCATGAAAGTAATTTAAATGTCCAAAGAAAGCATATGCTCAAACGGAAGAGCCTGTAAAGCCCTCAGAAACAAATTAAGACTCCAAGGAGGAGAAATTGGCTTAAATGACAGACTTGATACGAACCAAAGCCTGAACAAAACAATGAATAACAGAAAGATTAGCAAATTTTTCTATGAAAACAGCACAGAAAAAGCAGAGATTTGTCCTTGCAAGTAACTTGCAGACAAAAACCCTTATCTAAACCATCCTGAAGAAAACTATAAAATCCTAGGAATTCTAAAAGAATGCCAAGAGAATTTATGAAAAGAGCATCATGAGATGTAAATCTTTCAAACTCGATAATAAATCTTACTAGACACAGATTTACGAGCCTGCAACATAGTATTAATCACTGAGTCAAAGAACTTCTATGACTAAGTACTAAGCGTTAAAACGCCATACCATCAAATTAATAATTTGAGTTCCTGATGGAAAAAATGAATGTTAAGATATAAGTTCTGGCCTTAATGGAAGTGACCAAGATTGGCAACTAGACATCCGAACAAGAACCATATACCAAAACCTGTGTGGCCATGTTGGAGCCACCAGCAACACAAAAGATTACTCCCTGATGATTTTGAAAATCACTCTAAAAAGAAGAACCAGATGCGAAAAAATATAGGCAGATTGATAACTCCAAGGAAGTGTCAATGCATACACTGCTTCCGCCAGGAATAGGCCCTGGGAAGTTCCTTGTTTAGATGAGATGCCATCAGATCTGTTTCTGGAAGCCCACACATCTGAACAATATGAAAAAAACACATCTAGGTAAAGACCATTCTCCCGGATGTAAAGCTTGATTGACAGAGATAATCCATTTCTTAATTGTCTATACCTGGGAAATGGACCGCAGAAATTAGACAGGAGCTGGATTTAGTCCAAGCAAGTATCCAAGATACTTCTTTCACAGCCTAAGGACTGAGAGTCCCACCCTGATGATTGACATACGCCACAGTTGTGATATTGTCTGTCTGAAAAACAATAAACGTCTCTTTCTTCAAAAAGAAGCCAAAACTGAAGAACTCTGAAAAATGCACGGAGTTCAAAAATATCGATTGATAATCTCGCCTCCTGAGATTTCCAAACCCCTTAAGCTGACAGAGATCCCCAGACAGCCTCCAAACCTAAAAGACTCGCATCTGTAGTGATCATGGTCCAGGTTGAATGAACCGAACAGACCCGTAGAATTATATGATGGTGATCTAACCACCAATCAAAGATAGTTAAACATTGGGATTCAAGGATATAAACAGTGATATCCTAGAATCCCTGCACCATCAATTCGGTATAAAAACCTGGAAAGGTTTCTTCTGAAAATGAGCAAAGGGAATCGAATCCAATGCTGCAGCCATAATACCAAAAATTTTCATGCATATAGCAACTGAAGGAAATAATAGAGACTGAAGGTTCCGACAAACGGAACCCAATAAAATTGTCACTTGTCTGCTAGAGACAAAGACATTGACACAATCTATCTGAAAACCTAAAAAAAGGTGACCCTTGTCTGAGGAATCAAAGAGCTTTTGATAAAAAAGATCCTCTAACCATGTCTTGAAGAAACAACAAAAGTTGAATCGTATGAGATTCTGCAGAACGAAAAGACTGAGCCAGTACCACAAGACCGTCCAAATAAGGAAATACTGAGAACCTTGAAAAGATTCTTAGAGCTGTCGCTAGACCAGAAGGAAAAGCAACAAATTGGTAATGCTTGTCAAAAAAAGAGAATCTCAGAAAATGAAAATAATCTGAATGAAAACAGAAAATGAAGATATGCATCTATTGTATCTATTGTGAATAAATAATGCCATTACTGACCAAAAAAGGCAGAATAGACCATATAAACTCCATTCTAAAAGATGGTATACTTATATGACAATTCAAAGAGATTTTTGAAATAATGAATAGTTTTGAATAAAACCCCCAAATCCTGTTCCTAAAAAGGAACTGGTATAAATACCCCAGAAAACTCCAGGTCTGAGCAGCGCCTTGAGCCCCAACAGGTGACCAGCCATGCTTCACAAGTACCCAATACATATAGGACTGAAACACACTTCAGGAAAGTGTGAGCCTTACTGGAATAGCTGGAATATGTTAGAGAGAAAAAATACTTCTCACAGACGGTTTTACTCTGAATCCTATTCTGTATCCAAATCTAAGAAGTTTGGACCGAATTGAACCAAACAAATTTATTAAAAAAGTCTTAACCTGCCCCTTACCAGCTAAGCTGGAATAAGAACTGCACCTAAATGCAAATTTGGGGAGCTGACTTTGATTTTAAAAATGGCTTAAATTGAATGAAGAAAACTTCCAATTATAAACATGTTACTTGGGGAAGAATTTAGAATTCCGTTCCTTAGTAAGAAAAAAAGCCTTAGAACTCAATCTTGCAGCCCAGAGTAACAGTTGAAGAATTGAATCCAATTGTGAACCAAATAATTGATTACCTTGGAAAAAAAGAAATGTGGAATTTAGAAATCAAATTAGCATTCCAAGATTGAAATCATAAAGTTCTTCTAGCTAAAATAGCTAAAGACAGATTAAACCTCATTTGCGGAAATATCAAAAAAATGACGACACAAATGAAATTATTAGCATGTTGATCAACTTAACAATGCTAAACAATCATAATCCGATACTTGTTGCACTAAAGTATCCAACCAGAAAGCTGAAGCAGTTGCAACATCAGCCAAATAAATTACAGGTCTAAGAAAAGTACCTGAAAATAAATCATTTTCCTTAAATAAGATATAAGTTTCCCAAGGAAAAAAAAAAATACTATCTGCTATAGGAATAGTAGCATGTTAGCAAGAGTAGAGATAGTCCCATTAACTTGGGGGATCTTCCTCAAAACTGAAAACTAACTGCCGGCAAAGGATACAATTAAAAACCTTAAAGAAGGAATAAAAGAAATTCCTGGCCTATTCCATTCCCTAGTATCAGGAACTGGAGAAAACCTCTGAAGAAACCACAGAAGGTTAATAAGCAGAATTTAAATGTTAGCTAGTCTTAATCAAAATAACTAGTTACTTTAATATCCAAAATAATCAACACCTTTTAAAAAAATAACGAATGTACTCTATTTAAAAATAAAAAAGTAGATTTGTTAGTGTCAATATCTGATGGAGAATATTCTGAATGAGAAAAAACACCATCAGAGAAGGATAATTCAGTATTTTGTTGGTCATTTGAAACTTCATCAACTAAATGAGAAGTTTAAAAAAGACCTAAAAATTTTATTAGAAGGTGGGATAGCACACAAAGCCTTTATACTAGAATCAGAAAAATATTCTTATAAATTCCTAAATATATCTTGTACATAAGATGTAAAAAGAATTGCAATAGATAATGCATAAATACTAATGGACTCTGCATGTAAAAGTTTATCATAAAAACTTATTACAAACCATAGCTAAATATAAACATTCATAACATTAAAATAAATTAACTTAGCTTTGGTAGGACTGATATCAGTCATCAGGAATCCCTCAGTATTTTCTGATTCAGGAAAAGCTTTTGAAATATCTTGCAATATGTAATAGAAAAAAAAACAACATATAAAGCAAAATTATCAAATTCCTTAAATGACAGTTTCAGGAATGGGAAAAAATGCAAAACAAACCAGCCTCTAGCAACCAGAAGCAACAAAAAAGTGAGACTGAAATAATGTGAAAAAAATGGCGCCAAGTATGACGCCCACATTTTTTGCCGCCAAGTAAGACGCCCACATTATTTGGCGCCAAGTAAGACGCCCACATTATTTGGCGCCAAGTTTTGGCGCAAAAAAACGTCTAACACACATGCGTCAAAAAATGACTCAACCATGTGTAAACTTCCGGCGTAAACTATGGCGCCGGAAATGACGAAATTTTGCGCCAAAAAAGTTTGCGCTAAGAATGACGCAATAAATTGAAGCATTTTCTGCCCCCGCGAACCTAACAGCCCGCAAGGAAAAAAGTCAATTTGAAAATTTTTGAAGGTAAGAAAAAATATTTATTCATATGCATTTCCCAAATAATGAAACTGACAGTCTGAAAGAAGGAATACTGATTAACCTGAATCATGGCAAATATAAGTTTAAAAACATAATTTATGTAAGAACTTACCTGATAAATTAATTTCTTTCATATTAGCAAGAGTCCATGAGCTAGTGACGTATGGGATATACATTCCTACCAGGAGGGGCAAAGTTTCCCAAACCTTAAAATGCCTATAAATACACCCCTCACCACACCCACAATTCAGTTTAACGAATAGCCAAGAAGTGGGGTGATAAGAAAAAAGTGCGAAAGCATATAAAATAAGGAATTGGAATAATTGTGCTTTATACAAAAAAATCAAAACCACCACAAAAAAGGGCGGGCCTCATGGACTCTTGCTAATATGAAAGAAATGAATTTATCAGGTAAGTTCTTACATAAATTATGTTTTCTTTCATGTAATTAGCAAGAGTCCATGAGCTAGTGACGTATGGGATAATGATTACCCAAGATGTGGATCTTTCCACACAAGAGTCACTAGAGAGGGAGGGATAAAATAAAGACAGCCAATTCCTGCTGAAAATAATCCACACCCAGAATAAAATTTTAATGAAAAAACATAAGCAGAAGATTCAAACTGAAACCACTGCCTGAAGTACGTTTCTACCAAAAACTGCTTCAGAAGAAGAAAACACATCAAAATGGTAGAATTTAGAAAAAGTATGCAAAGAGGACCAAGTTGCTGTTTTGCAAATCTGATCAACCGAAGCTTCATTCTTAAACGCCCAGGAAGTAGAAACTGACCTAGTAGAATGAGCTGTAATCCTTTGAGGCGGAGTGTTACCCGACTCAACATAGGCATGATGAAATAAAGATTTCAACCAAGATGCCAAAGAAATGGCAGAAGCTTTCTGGTCTTTTCTAGAACCGGAAAAGATGACAAATAGACTAGAAGTCTTTCGGAAAGACTTAGTAGCTTCAACATAATATTACAAAGCTCTAACAGCATCCAAAGAATGCAATGATTTCTCCTTAGAATTCATAGGATTAGGACATAATGAAGGAACCACAATTTCTCTACTAATGTTGTTAGAATTCACAACCTTAGGTAAAAAATTCAAAAGAAGTTCGCAGCACCGCCTTATCCTGATGCAAAATCAGAAAAGGAGACTCACAAAAAAGAGTAGATAATTCAGAGACTCTTCTGGCAGAAGAGATGGCCAAAAGAAACAAAACTTTCCAAGAAAGTAATATAACGACCAAAGAATGCATGGGTTCAAAAGGAGAAGCTTGAAGAGCCCCCAGAACCAAATTCAAACTCCAAAGAGGAGAAATTGACTTAATGACAGGTTTTATACGAACCAAAGCTTGTACAAAACAATGAATATCAGGAAGATTAGCAATCCTTCTGTGAAAAAGAACAGAAAGAGCAGAGATTTGTCTTTCAAGAAACTTGCGGACAAACCTTTATCTAAACCATACTGAAGAAATATAAGTCTTCCAGACTCTATAATATATCTCTCTAGATACAGATTTACGAGCCTGTCACATAGTATCAATCACAGAGTCAGAGAAACCTCTTTGACCAAGAATCAAGCGTTCAAACTCCACACCTTAAAATTAAGGTTTTGAGATCCTGATGGAAAAAAGAACCTTGAGACAGAAAGACTGGTCTTAACGGAAGAGTCCACAGCTGGCAAGAGGCCATCCGGACAAGATCCGCATACCAAAAGCTGTGAGGCCATGCTGGAGCTACCAGCAGGACAAACGAGCATTCCTTTAGAATATTAGAGAATACCCTTGGAAGAAGAACTAGAGGCGGAAAGATATAGGCAGGATGACACTTGTAAGGAAGAGATAATGCATCCACTGCCTCCGCCCGAGGATCCCTGGATCCGGACAGATACCAGGGAAGTTTCTTGTTTAGATGAGAAGCCATCAGATCTATTTCTGAGAGTTCCCACATTTGAACAATCTGAGGAAATACCTCTGGGTGAAGACCATTCGCCCAGGTGCAACGTTTGGCGACTGCGATAATCCGCTTTCCAATTGTCCATACCTGGGATATGAACCGCAGAGATTAGACAGGAGCTGGATTCCGCCCAAACCAAAATTTGAGATACTTCTTTCATAGCCAGAGGACTGTGAGTCCCTCCTTGATGATTGATGTATGCCACAGTTGAGACATTGTCTATCTGAAAACAAATGAACAACTCTCTCTTCAGAAGAGGCCAAGACTGAAGAGCTCTGAAATTGCACGGAGTTCCAAAATATTGATCGGAAATCTCACCTCCTGAGATTCCCAAACCCCTTGTGCCGTCAGATACCCCCACACAGCTCCCCAACCTGTAAGACTTGCATCTGTTGAGATTATAGTCCAGGTCGGAAGAACAAAGAAGCCACCTGAACTAAACGATGGTGATCTGCCCACCATGTCAGAGAGTGTCGTATAATCGGTTTAAAGATATTAATTGAGATATCTTTGAGTAATCCCTGCACCATTGGTTCAGCATACAGAGCTGAAGAGGTCGCATGTGAAAACGAGCAAAGGAGATCGCATCTGATGCGGCAGTCCTAAGACCTAAAATTTCCATGCATAAGGCTACCAAAGGGAATGATTGTGACTGAAGGTTTTGACAAGCTGATATCAATGTTAAACTTCTCTTGTCTGACAAGGACAGAGTCATAGACACTGAATCTATTCTAGAAACCTAAAAAGGTTACCCTTGTCTGAGGAATCAATGAACTGATTGGTAAATTGATCCTCCAACCATGAACTTGAAGAAACAACACAAGTCGATTCGTATGAGATTCTTCGAAAATGAGAAGACTGAGCAAGTACCCAGATATTGTCCAATTGTCCAATAAGGAAATACCAAAAAACCCTGTTCTCTGATTACAGAAAGAAGGGCACCGAGAACCTTTGAAAAAAATTCTTGGAACTGAGGCTAGGCCAAATGGTAGAGCCACAAAACTGGTAATGCTTGTCTAAAAAGAGAATCTCAGACACTAAAAGTGATCTGGATGAATCGGAATATGTAGATACACATCCTGTAAATCTATTGTAGACATATAATGCCCTTGCTAAACAAAAAGGCAGGACAGTCCTACAGTAACCATCTTGAATGTTGGTATCCTTACATAACGATTCAATATTGATAGATCCGGAACTGGTCTGAAGGAATTGACCTTCTGTGGTACAATGAAGAGATAAAATAAAACCCCAGCCCCTGTTCCAGAACTGGAACTGGCATAATTACTCCAGCCAACTCTAGATCTGAAACACATTTCAGAAATGCTGAGCCTTTGCTGTGTTAACTGGGACACGGGAAAAGAAAAAAATCTCTTAGCAGGAGGCCTTAACTGAAGCCAATTCTGTACCTTTCTGAAACAATGTTCTGAAACCAGAAATTGAGAACGGAATTGATCAAAATTTCTTTGAAGGAAACGTAATCTGCCCCATACCAGCTGAGCTGGAATAAGGTCCGCATCTTCATGGGTACTTAGGAGCTGGCTATAGGTTTTCTAAAAGGCTTGGATATATTCCAAACTGATACCGCTCCTGAGAATGAAGGATCAGGCTTTTGTTCCTTATTGTGAGGAAAGGAACGAAATGATTATTAGACCTAAATTTACCTTAGATTTTTTATCCTTTGGAAAAAAAGTTCCCTTCCTTCCAGAAACAGTTGAAATAATAATTTATTACCCTGGAAAGAAAGGGAAAGCAAAGTTGACTTAGAAGACATATCAGTATTCCAAGTTTAATCCATAAAGCTTTTCTAGTTAAAATAGCTAGAGACATATACCTGACATCAACTCTAATGATATCAAAAGATGGTATCACCAATAAAATTATTAGCATGTTATAGAATAATAATAATGCTATAAAATTGTGATCTGTTACTTGTTGCGCCAAAGCTTCTAACCAAAAAGTTGAAGCTGCAGCAACATCCGCTAAAAATATAGCAAGTCTAAGAAGATTACCTGAACATAAGTAAGCTTTTCTTAGAAAGGATTCAATTTTCCTATCTAAAGGATCCTTAAATGAATTACTATCTGCCGTAGGAATAGTAGCACATTTAGCAGGAGTAGAGACAGCCCCATAACCTTAGGGATTTTGTCCCAAAAAAACTCTAATCTGTCAGATGGCACAGGATATAATTGCTTAAACGTTTAGAAGGAGTAAAAGAATTACCCAAATTATTCCATTCCCTGGAAATTACTTCAGAAATAGCATCAGGGAGATTAAACACTTCTGGAATAACTACAGGAGATTTAAAAACCTTATTTAAACGTTTAGATTTAGAATCAAGAGGACCAGAATCCTCTATTTCTAATGCAATTAATACTTCTTTAAATAAAGAACGAATAAATTCCATCTTGAACAAATACAAAGATTTATCAGCATCAACCTCTGAGACAGAAACCTCTGAACCAGAAGAACCATTATCAGTATCAGAATGATGATGTTCATTTAAAAATTCATCTGAAAAAAGAGAAGTTTTAAAAGACTTTTATGTAAACTAGAAGGAGAAATAACAGACATAGCCTTCTTAATGGATTTAAAAAATAAAATCTCTTATGTTTATCAGGAACACTCTGAAAATTAGATGTTGACGGAACAGCAACAGGTAATGTAACAGTACTAAAGGAAATTTTATCTGCATTAATAAGTTTGTCATGACATGCAATACAAACAACAGCTGGAGAAACAGATACCAAAAAATTATAGCAGATACACTTAGCTTGGTAGCTCCAGCAGTAGACAGCGATTTTCCTGTAGTATCTTCTGACTCAGATGCAACGTGAGACATCTTGCAATATGTAAGAGAAAAAACAACATATAAAGCAAAATTTATCAAATTCCTTAAATGACAGTTTCAGGAATGGGAAAAAATGCCAAAGAACAAGCTTCTAGCAACCAGAAGCACTGAAAAAATAAGACTTAAATAATGTGGAGACAAAAGCGACGCACTTATTTTTTAGCGCCAAATAAGACGCCCACATTATTTGGCGCCTAAATGCTTTTGGCGCCAAAAATGACGCCACATCCGGAACGCCGACATTTTTGGCGCAAAATAACGTCAAAAAATGACGCAACTTCCGGCGACACGTATGACGCCGGAAACGGAAAAGAATTTTTGCGCCAAAAAAGTCCGCGCCAAGAATGACGCAATAAAATGAAGCATTTTCAGCCCCCGCGAGCCTAACAGCCCACAGGAAAAAAAGAGTCAAATTTTTGAAGGTAAGAAAAAAATGATTAATTCAAATGCATTATCCCAAATATGAAACTGACTGTCTGAAAAATAAGGAAAGTTGAACATTCTGAGTCAAGGCAAATAAATGTTTTAATACATATATTTAGAACTTTATAAACAAAGTGCCCAACCATAGCTTAGAGTGTCACAGAAAATAAGATTTACTTACCCCAGGACACTCATCTACATGTTTGTAGAAAGCCAAACCAGTACTGAAACGAGAATCAGCAGAGGTAATGGTATATATAAGAGTATATCGTCGATTTGAAAAGGGAGGTAAGAGATGAATCTCTACGACCGATAACAGAGAACCTATGAAATAGACCCCGTAGAAGGAGATCACTGCATTCAAATAGGCAATACTCTCCTCACATCCCTCTGACATTCACTGCACGCTGAGAGGAAAACCGGGCTCCAACTTGCTGCGGAGCGCATATCAACGTAGAATCTAGCACAAACTTACTTCACCACCTCCATCGGAGGCAAAGTTTGTAAAAACTGAATTGTGGGTGTGGTGAGGGGTGTATTTATAGGCATTTTAAGGTTTGGGAAACTTTGCCCCTCCTGGTAGGAATGTATATCCCATACGTCACTAGCTCATGGACTCTTGCTAATTACATGAAAGAAACATATATTTAGAACTTTACATA
>NC_069501.1:1032743935-1032771435 GCF_027579735.1 Bombina bombina
CTAAATGGGTTATTCCCAAGTGAATGACTAAAGAGATAGAAAAACTGAGTGAACAAATAATATGGTCTAGTGCAGCTATATGAGAGGATATTAAACTGGACATGACAGCAATTCAACAGTAAATTACTGTCGCTGAAATTATACTGGGTTGATGGGTAAGGTCTCCCTCAAGATTCCATGATTAAATCTTTAATTGCTAAATGCAAAAGTTGGCAGTTAATTATCATCCTTTCTGATTTATCTACACTGACTCAATTATAGACCTATATGGGATGTGCAAGAGAGATGGGCCAAAAATATATTTACATATATATATGTGTGTATATAGATATTAGCTTCGCTAAGCTTCTATTAGGGTAACACATCCCACTCATAATTAGATTTTTAGATGCTGTCTATGTAAGTGGGGATCATACTTGTGTATGATCATTGGGCCCTGACATTCTTTACCAGTGATTGATCAAGTCCGTCTCAATATTGAGGCCGGATGGTTGCCGGCTTCCTAAGGTGAAGATCCAAAACACCTCCTTTGCAAGGAGGTCCTTGGATCTATCCCCACCTCTTGGCTTTTTATTTATCTGGTCAATCACCATCCAGGTGAATCAACTTACATCCTTACTGTGCTCTTCCACAAAGTGTTTAGAGGCTCCAGTAGTCACATTACCTCGCTCTATGTCATTTAGGTGGGCTCTAATCGTATCCGCAAGCCTTGCAGGTGCTATTACCACACTTGAAGTGTCCCTTCTGTGACAACCAACTACTTTGTGGTCTTGGTTTTTTAAGCATTGATGGGGAAATTTGATTACCAATGGTTGTGTTGCGCCTTGCTACGCAAAAAACAGAATTTATGCTTACCTGATAAATTACTTTCTCCAACGGTGTGTCCGGTCCACGGCGTCATCCTTACTTATGGGGATATTCTCCTCCCCAACAGGAAATGGCAAAGAGCCCAGCAAAGCTGGTCACATGATCCCTCCTAGGCTCCGCCTTCCCCAGTCATTTGACCGACGTAAAGGAGGAATATGCATAGGAGAAATCATATGATACCGTGGTGACTGTAGTTAGAGAAAATAATTCATCAGACCTGATTAAAAAACCAGGGCGGGCCGTGGACCGGACACACCGTTGGAGAAAGTAATTTATCAGGTAAGCATAAATTCTGTTTTCTCCAACATAGGTGTGTCCGGTCCACGGCGTCATCCTTACTTATGGGAACCAATACCAAAGCTTTAGGACACGGATGATGGGAGGGAGCAAATCAGGTCACCTAGATGGAAGGCACCACGGCTTGCAAAGCCTTTCTCCCAAAAATAGCCTCCGAAGAAGCAAAAGTATCAAATTTGTAAAATTTGGTAAAAGTGTGCAGTGAAGACCAAGTCGCTGCCTTACATATCTGATCAACAGAAGCCTCGTTCTTGAAGGCCCATGTGGAAGCCACAGCCCTAGTGGAGTGAGCTGTGATTCTTTCAGGAGGCTGCCGTCCGGCAGTCTCATAAGCCAATCGGATGATGCTTTTAAGCCAAAAAGAGAGAGAGGTAGAAGTTGCTTTTTGACCTCTCCTTTTACCAGAATAAACAACAAACAAGGAAGATGTTCGTCTGAAATCCTTTGTAGCCTCTAAATAGAATTTTAGAGCACGAACTACATCCAAATTGTGCAACAAACGTTCCTTCTTTGAAACTGGATTCGGACACAAAGAAGGCACAACTATCTCCTGGTTAATATTTTTGTTAGAAACAACTTTCGGAAGAAAACCAGGTTTAGTACGCAAAACCACCTTATCTGCATGGAACACCAAATAAGGAGGAGAACACTGCAGAGCAGATAACTCTGAAACTCTTCTGGCAGAAGAAATTGCAACCAAAAACAAAACTTTCCAAGATAATAACTTAATATCTACGGAATGTAAGGGTTCAAACGGAACCCCTTGAAGAACTGAAAGAACTAAATTGAGACTCCAAGGAGGAGTCAAAGGTTTGTAAACAGGCTTGATTCTAACCAGAGCCTGAACAAAAGCTTGAACATCTGGCACAGCCGCCAGCTTTTTGTGAAGTAAAACAGATAAAGCAGAAATCTGTCCCTTCAAAGAACTTGCAGATAATCCTTTCTCCAAACCCTCTTGTAGAAAGGATAGAATCTTAGGAATTTTTATCTTGTTCCATGGGAATCCTTTAGATTCGCACCAACAGATATATTTTTTCCATATTTTATGGTAAATTTTTCTAGTTACAGGCTTTCTAGCCTGAATAAGAGTATCAATGACAGAATCTGAGAACCCACGCTTTGATAAAATCAAGCGTTCAATCTCCAAGCAGTCAGTTGGAGTGAGGCCAGATTCGGATGTTCGAACGGACCTTGAACAAGAAGGTCCCGTCTCAAAGGTAGCTTCCATGGTGGAGCCGATGACATATTCACCAGGTCTGCATACCAAGTTCTGCGTGGCCACGCAGGAGCTATCAAGATCACCGAAGCCCTCTCCTGATTGATCCTGGCTACCAGCCTAGGAATGAGAGGAAACGGTGGGAATACATAAGCTAGGTTGAAGGTCCAGGGCGCTACTAGTGCATCTACTAGAGTCGCCTTGGGATCCCTGGATCTGGACCCGTAGCAAGGAACCTTGAAGTTCTGACGAGACGCCATCAGATCCATGTCTGGAATGCCCCATAATTGAGTTATTTGGGCAAAGATTTCCGGATGGAGTTCCCACTCCCCCGGATGAAATGTCTGACGACTCAGAAAATCCGCTTCCCAATTTTCCACACCTGGGATGTGGATTGCAGACAAGTGGCAGGAGTGAATCTCCGCCCATTGAATTATTTTGGTCACTTCTTCCATCGCCAGGGAACTCCTTGTTCCCCCCTGATGGTTGATATATGCAACAGTCGTCATGTTGTCTGATTGAAACCTTATGAATTTGGCCTGTGCTAGTTGAGGCCAAGCCTTGAGAGCATTGAATATCGCTCTCAGTTCCAGAATGTTTATCGGGAGAAGAGATTCTTCCCGAGACCATAGACCCTGAGCTTTCAGGGGTTCCCAGACCGCGCCCCAGCCCACCAGACTGGCGTCGGTCGTGACAATGACCCACTCTGGTCTGCGGAAGCTCATCCCTTGTGACAGGTTGTCCAGGGTCAGCCACCAACGGAGTGAATCTCTGGTCCTCTGATCTACTTGGATCGTCGGAGACTAGTCTGTATAATCCCCATTCCACTGTCTGAGCATGCACAGTTGTAATGGTCTTAGATGAATTCGCGCAAAAGGAACTATGTCCATTGCCGCAACCATCAAACCTATTACTTCCATGCACTGCGCTATGGAAGGAAGAAGAACAGAATGAAGTACTTGACAAGAGCTTAGAAGTTTTGATTTTCTGGCCTCTGTCAGAAAAATCTTCATTTCTAAGGAGTCTATTATTGTTCCCAAGAAGGGAACTCTTGTTGACGGGAATAGAGAACTTTTTTCTACGTTCACTTTCCACCCGTGAGATCTGAGAAAGGCTAGGACAATGTCCGTATGAGCCTTTGCTTGTGGCAGAGACGACGCTTGAATCAGTATGTCGTCCAAGTAAGGTACTACTGCAATGCCCCTTGGCCTTAGCACCGCTAGAAGGGACCCTAGTACCTTTGTGAAAATTCTTGGAGCAGTGGCTAATCCGAATGGAAGTGCCACAAACTGGTAATGCTTGTCCAGAAAGGCGAACCTTAGGAACCGATGATGTTCCTTGTGGATAGGAATATGTAGATACGCATCCTTTAAATCCACCGTGGTCATGAATTGACCTTCCTGGATGGTAGGAAGAATTGTCCGAATGGTTTCCATTTTGAACGATGGAACCCTGAGAAATTTGTTTAGGATCTTGAGATCCAAAATTGGCCTGAATGTTCCCTCTTTTTTGGGAACTATGAACAGATTGGAGTAAAACCCCATCCCTTTATTACAAAAAACGTTTTAAAATAAAACCGTTACTGTCACTTTAAATTTTAAACTGAACACACTTTATTACTGAATATGTGAAAAAGTATGAAGGAATTGTTCAAAATTCACCAAAATTTCACCACAGTGTCTTAAAGCCTTAAAAGTATTGCACACCAAATTTGAAAGCTTTAACTCTTAAAATAACGGAACCGGAGCCGTTTTTACATTTAACCCCTATACAGTCCCTGGTATCTGCTTTGCTGAGACCCAACCAAGCCCAGAGGGGAATACGATACCAAATGACGCCTTCAATAAGCTTTTTCAGTGGATCTGAGCTCCTCACACATGCATCTGCATGCCTTGCTTCTCAAAAACAACTGCGCATTAGTGGCGCGAAAATGAGGCTCTGCCTATGACTAGAAAAGGCCCCCAGTGAAAAAGGTGTCCAATACAGTGCCTGCCGTTTTTTTAACACAATTCCCAAGATTAAAATAACTCTTCAAAGTTATAAACCATTAAATATGCTTATAAAGTAATCGTTTTAGCCCAGAAAAATGTCTACCAGTCTTTAAAGCCCTTGTGAAGCCCTTTATTCTTATATTTAAAACTAAGAAAATGGCTTACCGGATCCCATAGGGAAAATGACAGCTTCCAGCATTACCAAGTCTTGTTAGAAATGTGTCATACCTCAAGCAGCAAAGTCTGCCCACTGTTTCCCCCAACTGAAGTTACTTCATCTCAACAGTCCTGTGTGGAAACAGCCATCGATTTTAGTAACGGTTGCTAAAATCATTTTCCTCTTACAAACAGAAATCTTCATCTCTTTTCTGTTTCAGAGTAAATAGTACATACCAGCACTATTTTAAAATAACAAACTCTTGATTGAAGAATAAAACTACATTTAAACACCAAAAAAACTCTAAGCCATCTCCGTGGAGATGTTGCCTGTGCAACGGCAAAGAGAATGACTGGGGAAGGCGGAGCCTATGAGGGATCATGTGACCAGCTTTGCTGGGCTCTTTGCCATTTCCTGTTGGGGAGGAGAATATCCCCATAAGTAAGGATGACGCCGTGGACCGGACACACCTATGTTGGAGAAACAGCCATCTTTGATGATATCTTTTAGTAGATCATCTGCCAGCAAAATTGGCAGGTTTTTATGCAGAATCTTACAAATGGAGTAATATTGAGGACTATAAGTAGTCACAAAGGTAGGCTTCTGCCTAACCTTCTTGGGTCTTATTCTGGTTTCAAGGAGGGACTCCCTGTTTTGATGGTTGACATCATCCAGTGCTTTGTGTACCACTCCAGTGTCATAACCACGTTCTAACAGTTTCTTGGTTAATTTTTCACTTTCTGCCAGGAAAGTATCATCCTCCGAGCAATTTCGCCGTATTCTTAAGAATTGCCCTTTTGCTATGCCATAGCTAGTGTGTGGAGGATGATTGCTTCTTGCATGCAAGAAGGTGTTTGAGGAGATAGGTTTGACATGCAATGAAGTGCTCACTCTGTTTTCCCCTGGAAGTCCTGTTAGGATTAAGTCCAAGTAAGGTATCTCTGTCTATATACACACACACATATATATATATATATATATATATATATATATATATATATATATGTATATGTGTGTGTGTTATATATATATATATATATATACACACACACACACACACACACACATATATGTGTAAATATATATACACACATATATATATGTATATATACATACATACACACACACACACATCTCTCTCTCTCTATATATATATATATATCTATATATATCTCTCTCTATATATATATATATATATATATATATATATATATATATATATATATATACACATACACATATATCAAGTATCTCACAAAAGTGAGTACACCCCTCACATTTTAGTAAATATTTTAGTATATCTTTTTATGTGACAACACTAAAGAAATTACACTTTGCTACAAAGTAAAGTAGTGAGTGTACAGTCCGTATAGCAGTGTAAATTTGCTGTCACCTCAAAATAACTCAACACACAGCCATTCATGTCTAAACCATTGGCAACAAAAGTGAGTACACCCCTAAGTGGAAATGTCCATATTGGGCCCAATTAGCCATTTTCCCTCCCCGGTGTCATGTGACTCCTTAGTGTTACAAGATCTCAGGTGTGAATGGTAAACAGGTGGGTTAAATTTGGTGTTATCGCTCTCACACTCTCTCATACTGGTCACTGGAAGTTCAACATGGCACCTCATGGCAAAGAACTCATTGAGGATCTGAAAAAAACATAATTTATGTAAGAACTTATCTGATAAATTAATTTCTTTCATATTAGCAAGAGTCCATAAGCTAGTGACGTATGGGATATACATTCCTACCAGGAGGGGCAAAGTTTCCCAAACCTTAAAATGCCTATAAATACACCCCTCACCACACCCACAATTCAGTTTAACGAATAGCCAAGAAGTGGGGTGATAAGAAAGGAGCGAAAGCATCAAAAAAATAAGGAATTGGAATAATTGTGCTTTATACAAAAAAATCATAACCACCACAAAAAGGGTGGGCCTCATGGACTTTTGCTAATATGAAAGAAATGAATTTATCAGGTAAGTTCTTACATAAATTATGTTTTCTTTCATGTAATTAGCAAGAGTCCATGAGCTAGTGACGTATGGGATAGCAGATACCCAAGATGTGGAACTTCCACGCAAGAGTCACTAGAGAGGGAGGGATAAAATAAAGACAGCCAATTCCGCTGAAAAATTAATCCACTACCCAAATCAAAAGTTTCAATTTTTATAATGAAAAAAACTGAAGTTATAGGCAGAAGAATCAACTGAAATAGCTGCCTGAAGTACTATTCTACCAAAAACTGCTTCTGAAGAAGAGAAAACATCAAAATGGTAGAATTTAGTAAAAGTATGCAAAGAAGACCAAGTCGTTGGTTTGCAAATCTGATCAACAGAAGCTTCATTCTTAAAAGTCCAGGAAGTAGAAACTGACCTAGTAGAATGAGCCGTAATCCTCTGAGGCGGAGATTAACCCGACTCCAAATAAGCAAGATGAATCAAAAAGCTTTAACCAAGATGCCAAAGAAATGGCAGAAGCCTTCTGACCTTTCCTAAAACCAGAAAAAATAACAAATAGACTAGAAGTCTTTCTGAAATCTGAGTAGCTTCAACATAATTTCAAAACTCTTACCTCATCCAAAGAATGTAAAAATCTCTCCAAAGAATTATTAGTATTAGGACACAAGGAAGGGACAATAATTCCTCTACTAATGTGGTTAAAAATTCACAACTTTAGGTAAAAATTGAAGACGGCAAAACCACCTTATCCTGATGAAAAATCAGAAAAAGGAGACTCACAAGAAAGAGCAGATAATTCAAAAACTGTTCTAGCTGAAGAGATGTCTAAAAGGAACAATACTTTCCATGAAAGTAATTTAAATGTCCAAAGAAAGCACATGCTCAAACGGAAGAGCCTGTAAAGCCCTCAGAACCAAATTAAGACTCCAAGGAGGAGAAATTGGCTTAAATGACAGACTTGATACGAACCAAAGCCTGAACAAAACAATGAATAACAGAAAGATTAGCAAATTTTCTGTGAAAACAGCACATAAAAAGCAGAGATTTGTCCTTGCAAGGAACTTGCAGACAAAAACCCTTATCTAAACCATCCTGAAGAAAACTATAAAATCCTAGGAATTCTAAAAGAATGCCAAGAGAATTTATGAAAAGAGCATCAAGAGATGTAAATCTTTCAAACTCGATAATAAATCTTACTAGACACAGATTTATGAGCCTGCAACATAGTATTAATCACTGAGTCAGAGAAACTTCTATGTCTAAGTACTAAGCGTTAAATCTCCATACCATCAAATTAATAATTTGAGTTCCTGATGGATAAAATGAATGTTAAGATATAAGGTCTGGCCTTAATGGAAGTGACCAAGATTGGCAACTGGACATCCGAACAAGAACCATATACCAAAACCTGTGTGGCCATGCTGGAGCCACCAGCAACACAAAAGATTGCTCCCTGATGATTTTGAAAATCACTCTAAAAAGAAGAACCAGAGGCGAAAAGATATAGGCAGATTGATAACTCCAAGGAAGTGTCAATGCATACACTGCTTCCGCCAGAGGATCCCCGGACCTGAATAGGCCCCTGGGAAGTTCCTTGTTTAGATGAGATGCCATCAAATCTATTTCTGGAAGCCCTCACATCTGAGCAATTTGAAAAAATACATCTGGATAAAGAGACCATTCTCCCAGATGTAAAGCTTGATTGACAGAGATAATCCATTTCTTAATTGTCTATACCTGGGAAATGGACCGCAGAAATTAGACAGGAGCTGGATTTAGCCCAAGCAAGTATCCGAGATACTTCTTTCACAGCCTAAGGACTGAGAGTCCCACCCTGATTGACATACGCCACAGTTGTGACATTATCTGTCTGAAAAACAATAACGTCTCTTTCTTCAAAAAGAAGCCAAAACTGAAGAACTCTGAAAAATCCACAGAGTTCCAAAATATCGATTGGTAATCTCGCCTCCTGAGATTTCCAAACCCCTTGTACTGACAGAGATCCCCAGACAGCCTCCCAACCTAAAAGACTCGCATCTGTAGTGATCATGGTCCAGGTTGAATGAACCAAAGAGACCCATAGCATTATATGATAGTGATCTAACCACCAAATCAAAGATAGTTGAACATTGGGATTCAAAGATATAAAAAGTGATGTCCTAGAATCCCTGCACCATTAATTCAGTATAAAAAACTGGAAAGGTTTCTTATGAAAATGAGCAAAGGGAATCGAATCCAATGCTGCAGCCATAGTACCTAATACTTCCATGCATATAGCAAGTGAAGGAAATAATAGAGACTGAAGGTTCCGACAAACGGAACCGAATAAAATTGTCACTTGTCTGCTAGAGACAAAGACATTGACACAATCTATCTGGAAACCTAAAAAAAAAAAAGGTGACTCTTGTCTGAGAAATCAAGGAGCTTTTGATAAATGTGTCTTGAAGAAACAACAAAAGTCGAATCATATGAGATTCCGCAGAACGAAAAGACTGAGCCAGTACCACGAGACCGTCCAAATAAGGAAACACTGAGAACCTTGAAAAGACTCTTAGAGCTGTCGCTAGACCAGAAGGAAAAGCACAAATTGGTAATGCTTGTCAAAAAAAGAGAATCTCAGAAAATGAAAATAATCTGAATGAAAACAGAAAATGAAGATATGCATCTATTGTAAACAAATAATGCCATTACTGACCAAAAAGGCAGAATAGACCATATAAACTCAATTCTTAAAGATGGTATACTTATATGACAATTTAAAAAGATTTTCTATCTTTGAAATAATGAATAATTTTGAATAAAACCCCCAAATCCTGTTCCTAAAAAGGAACTGGAATAAATACCCCATAAAACTCCAGGTCTGAGCAGCGCCTTGAGCCCCTACGGGTGACCAGCCGCGCTTCATAAGTACCCAATACATATAGGACTGAAACACAGTTCAGTAAAGTGTGAGCCTTACTGGAATAGCTGGAATATGTTAGAGAGAAAAAATACTTCTCACAGACGGTTTTACTCTGAATCCTATTCTGTATCCAAATCTAAGAAGTTTGGACCAAATTGAACCAAACAAATTTTTAAAAAAAGTCTTAACCTGCCCCTTACCAGCTAAGCTGGAATAAGAACTGCACCTAAATGCAAATTTGGGGAGCTGACTTTGATTTTTTAAATGGCTTAAATTGAATGAAGAAAACTTCCAATTATAAACATGTTACTTGGGGAAGAATTTAGAATTCCGTTCCTTAGTAAGAAAAAAAGCTTAAAATTTAGCCTTAGAACTCAAATATTGAAGCCCAGAGTAACAGTTGAAGAATTGAATCCAATTGTGAACCAAATAATTGATTACCTTGGAAAAAAAGAAATATGGAATTTAGAAATCAAATTAGCATTCCAAGATTGAAATCATAAAGTTCTTCTAGCTAAAATAGCTAAAGACATAGATTAAATCTCATTTGCGAAAATATCAAAAAAATTACGACACAAATGAAATTATTAGCATGTTGATCAACTTAACAATGCTAAACAAATCATAATCCGATACTTGTTGCACTAAAGTATCCAACCAGAAAGCTGACGCAGTTGCAACATCAGCCAAATAAATTACAGGTCTAAGAAAAGTACCAGAAAATAAATAATTTTCTTTAAATAAGATACCCAAGGAAAAAAATAAATACTATCTGCTATAGGAATAGTAGTATGTTAGCAAGAGTAGAGATAGTCCCATTAACTTGAGGGATCTTCCTCAAAACTGAAAACTAACTGCCGGCAAAGGATACAATTAAAAACCTTAAAGAAGGAATAAAAGAAATTCCCGGCCTATTCCATTCCCTAGTATCAGGAACTGGAAAAAAACCTCTGAAGAAACCACAGAAGGTTAATAAGCAGAATTTAAATGTTAGCTAGTCTTAATCAAAAGAACTAGTTACTTCAATATCCAAAATAATCAACAAAAAACGAATGTACTCTATTAAAAAATAAAAAAGTAGATTTGTTAGTGTCAATATCTGATGAAGAATATTCTGAATGAGAAAAAACACCATCAGAGAAGGATAATTCAGTATGTTGTTGGTAATTTGAAACTTCATCAACTAAATGAGAAGTTTAAAAAAGACCTTAAAATGTTATTAGAAGGCGGGATAGCAGACAAAGCCTTTATACTAGAATCAGAAAAATATTCTTATAAATTCCTAAATATATCTTGTACATAAGATGTAAAAAGAATAGCAATAGATAATGCATAAATACTAATGGACTCTGCATGTAAAAGTTTATCATAAAAACTTATTACAAACCATAGCTAAATATAAACATTCATAACATTAAAATAAATGAACTTAGCTTTGGTAGGACTGATATCAGTCATCAGGAATCCCTCAGTATTTTCTGATACAGGAACAGCTTTTGAAGTATCTTGCAATATGTAATAGAAAAAAACAACATATAAAGCAAAATGATCAAATTCCTTAAATGACAGTTTCAGGAATGGGAAAAAATGCAAAACAAACAAGCCTCTAGCAACCAGAAGCAACAAAAAAGTGAGACTGAAATAATGTGAAAAAAAACTGGCGCCAAGTATGATGCCCACATTTTTTGGCGCCAAGTAAGACGCCCACATTTTTTTGGCGCCAAATATGACGCCCATATTTTTTGGTGCCAAAAATGACGCCCACAATTTTTGGCGCAAAAAAAGGCTGTAACACACATGCGTCAAAAAATGACTCAACCATGTGTAAACTTCCAGCGTAAACTATGGCGCCGGAAATGACGAAATTTTGCGCCAAAAAAGTTTGCGCAAAGAATGACGCAATAAATTGAAGCATTTTCTGCCCCCGCGAGCCTAACAGCCCGCAAGGAAAAAAGTAAATTTGAAAATTTTTGAAGGTAAGAAAAAATATTTATTCATATGCATTTTCCCAAAAATAATGAAACTGACAGTCTGAAAGAAGGAATACTGATTAACCTGAATCATTGCAAATATAAGTTTAAAACATATATTTAGAACTTTACATATAAAGTGCCCAACCATAGCTTTGAGTGTCATAAATAGAAATAAGATTTACTTACCCCAAGACACTCATCTACATATAGTAGATAGCCAAACCAGTACTGAAACGAGAATCAGTAGAGGTAATGGTATATAAGAGTATATCGTTGATCTGAAAAGGGAGGTAGGAGAAGAAAACAGAGAACCTATGAAATAGATCCCCTAGAGGAAGACCATTGTATTAAAATAGGCAATACTCTCTTCACATCCCTCTGACATTCACTGCACTCTGAGAGGAAAACCGGGCTTCAGCCTGCTGCGAAGCGCATATCAACGTAGAATCTAGCACAAACTTACTTCACCACCTCCATGGGAGGCAAAGTTTCTAAAACTGAATTGTGGGTGTGGTGAGGGGTGTATTTATAGGCATTTTAAGGTTTGGGAAACTTTGCCCCTCCTGGTAGGAATGTATATCCCATAAAGTCACTAGCTCATGGACTCTTGCTAATTACATGAAAGAAAGAATTGTTGCTCTACATAAAGATGGCCTAGGCTATAAGAAAACTAGCAAGACCCTGAAACTGAGCTACAGTATGGTGGGCAAGACCATACAGTGGTTTCAGTGGTTTCACGGGACAGGTTCCACTTAGAACAGGCCTTGCTATGGTTGACCAAAGAAGTTGAGTGCACATGCTCAGCGTCATATCCAGAGGTTGTCTTTGGGAAATAGATGTAAGAGTGCTGCCAGCATTACTGCAGAGGTTGAAGGGGTGGGGGTCAGTCTTTCAGTGCTCAGACCATACTCCGCACACTGCATCAAATTGGTCTGCATGACTGTCGTCCCAGAAGGAAGCCTCTTCTAAAGATGATGCACAAGAAAGCCCGCAAACAGTTTGCTGAAGGCAAGCAGACTAAGGACATGGATTACTTGAACCATGTCCTGTGGTCCGATGAGACCAAGATAAACTTATTTGGTTCAGATGGTGTCATGCGTGTGTGGTGGCAACCAAGTGAGGAGTACATAGACAAGTGCGTCTTGCCTACAGTCAAGCGTGGTGGTGGGAGTGTCATGGTCTGGGCCTGCATGAGTGCTGCCAGCACTGGGGAGCTACAGTTCATTGAGGGAACCATGAATGCCAACAATGTACTGTGCCATACTGAAGCAGAGCATGATCCCCTCCGTTCGGAGACTGGGCCGCAGGGCAGTATTCCAACATAACGACCCCAAACACACCTTCAAGATGACCACTGCCTTGCTTAAAAAGCAGAGTCTTGTTTCCAAAAAATGTTTTGAATAGAATAACGATCCTTACTTGTAGGTGGTGCTGTGGTCATACAATCAATGTGTCTTTTGTTATTACCTTATACTCCGGATTGCTTTTACCTCTGCTGTAGCCCTCGGATTTAAGATCTGAACTTCTCTGCCTTCCGATGACACTGTAAAGTAACTTTAGCGTGTCTCCAGGCTGTCAGGTCTCCCCTCAGGTTGCAGGATTCGCACGGAGCTTTCTGGTAGTAAACTTCAGGCGGCTGTGTACACTTACAATCTCAGCATTTAGTAGTTACACACCTTTTGCGGCACACTTGATTCCAACAAGACCTATAGCAGGCTAATTACTTGCCAAGTTTTCTTTGCACCAATTCAACTTTAACAAGCTGACAGTTTTTTCAAAACTTTTCATTCTTTGCAATAGTTTAATTTTGCTTCTTTTCAATATACAGTCATAGGATACTTGTAGTTTCATACATAAACGCGTTTCAGCTCTAAATGAGCCTTTTTCAAGATCAGGATTATGATCTTGAAAATCAATATTGCTAAGTAGGAATCGTGTACATAAACAATTGTATTTATACAAAGAAGACAATCATGTTTTTACATTCATTCAATAGAAAACATGCAATGATAAAATTCAATGGAAAACATTTGGCCGATCAAATCTAGGAGGCGTGTTGATCTTACGTCGACTTTGTTCTCAATCAAGTAGTGAACAGTGTTCAGTTCCCAAACAAGTCCGTTATGCTGCGGTTATGTCACATGTTTATAACTATCCAATCATAATGATGGAGTCTTTTATCAAGTTATTAGTATATTCAATCACTGAATACATAAAAAGAGACAAGTGTGAATAACATAATATATTCAACATCAAACTTAAAAGGCAATTAGATACATAAGGTTCATAATAAATGGGAACCAAAGATGATTCTTTTATGCACTACATAAATGCAGCAATTATGATGTCCTTATTTAAACCCCAATGAGCATATGTTTTTAAGGTACGTATTCACCAAAGTTCTCTTTGGTCTAGATTTTTACAGATTTATCCTCCCCTCCAGTGAGTGGACACCAAAGGAACGATTCTGTCTTATATTCTTTACAACTATTGCAGTGGTCATCATGTTCATTTTCAATTTTGTTTAACTGTTCCAAAATTCTAGTCTTAATAAATCTGCTAGCCTGTCCTAAATATTGGCTCTTACAGCCTCATTGTAATATATTACATTTTGCGTTTTGCATGTTATTTAAACTTTTGATTTCAAATTCCTTTCCAGTGGTTGAAGAGGATAATGTTTTATGTGCTCTTTTGGTATAATTGCAGCCCTTACATCTTCCACAAGTAAAAAAACTAATTATGCTTACCTGATAATTTAATTTTCTTCCGTGGGAAAAAGTCCACAGCCGCATTCATTACTTTTGGGAAATAAGAACCTGGCCACCAGGAGGAGGCAAAGACACCCCAGTCAAAGGCTTAAATGCTCCTCCCACTTCCCTCACCCCCAGTCATTCTGCCGAGGAACAAGGAACAGTAGAAGAAATATCAGGGTGAAAAGGTGCCAAAAGAATACAACTAAGATGCCTCACATAAAAAAATGGGCAGGGGGCTGTGGACTCTTTCCCATGGAGAAATATGAAATTATCAGGTAAGCATAATTTATGTTTTTCTTCCTAATGGGAAAGAGTCCACAGCCACATTCATTACTTTTGGGAAAACCATAACCAAGCTAAAGAGGACACTGAATGCCAAAAACGGGAGGGTACAATAGGCGGCCCATTCTGAAAGCACCAAGCCTGAAACCACAACCCAACAAAAACCCCGCTTTGTCCGAAGTCGAGAAAAACTTAAAAAGGAAAGGCCCCAAGGACACTGACCAGCTAGTCCAGAAGCCTAGCTAAAGACTGCAAAATCAGACTCAACTGAGCCAACAGTCCTCCAAGAGACACTGTCGCCCAACAGTCGGTCCCTCACCGCTCACCCCTCACTAAAGAGAGGAACCCCAGCCTAAACTCCCTACAAAATCCATAAATGGAAAAGTAAAACCCCCAATAACGAGCCCAGCTCACAAAGATCCAAATGGAGCCTGACAGACAAGGGGAGGCTACAACTAAGTCCAAGCAGAAACCAGAGGTTTAGGACAGAGAAACAGAGAAACCCTTCTCTCAACACCCTGCAAAGCACTGAAAGTCAACTGAAGATGGAGTCCTCACATTGTCAGAACTAATACTACTAAAGTATTCAGACAAAAAAGAACATGTAACAGACCCGGATGAAAAAGCCTGAGTCAAGAACAGGCAGCCATCATCAGGATGGCACAGAAGAATACTTGCTGAGAAGTAAAAAGCGGCAAGCAAGAGAACAGATTGCAAAAGAAAACTCCCAGAAAGAGGGCACACTCTAGGCAATCAAAGCCGCCAGACCTACACACAGGGTTCCAAAAGGGGAAGCACAAAACCTCAATGAGGCCCACTGCATCCACAAGAGAGAGGTTACACCCAGAATCTGAAGGTGTATGGTAACCCTGGACCTTCTGCTTGCAAGCCCAGGGAGATGGCTACTATGCCAACCTAGATCCTGAAGATGCATCTCAGAACCCACTCCCAGCCGGGCCAGCCCAAGCAATGGCAGGTCTGAAACAGGGGAACAGAAGAACCCCAACACCAGCTCAAAAACGAACAGAAGAAAGGCTATCCCAACAGAGCACGGGACCCGACTCCTTAGAAACAGACGACAGGCCATAGACCCAAAGGAATCTAACAAAAAGCCCATCATAGTCTCGACACGGAGCCAGCAAGACTCCAGATGGAACATAACAACCCAGAGAAAAACACCCTTCTCTGAAAGGTTAAGATCCAACCGCCTGAATCCAAGAGAATCCCTAGAAAAAGGACCACACCTCCATAAGAAGTAGAATAAGCCCCTCACCCTAAAAAAAGGGACGGGCCAAAAAGGCAGAGCACCTGTCCACAAGACACAAAGCCACAGGCTAAAGCAGAGATCAAGCTCCAATGCAGATGAATTTGGAAGGAATCCCCCTAAGGAATTAACTTGCTAACACACATCCAATGTGCAATAGCTGCAACAGAGACACCTGCAGAGCAGTGAATCCATAAGGTTACCACAGCAAGCTGACCAAGGGAAACTGACCATAAAGGCGTAAGTCCAGCCCAATGAGCATCAGCACTCAGACAACCTGGCCAACCGTGACCAGGTCAATTAGTCCAAGTAAAAGGACATAGCCCAAGTTCCCAGGAACTGGAGAACCCCCGAACCAGCCATAGAGCTAAAAAAAGTCTGGCAACAACTCCACAAAGGAAAACACTGAGCGAAGCCTCAGCAACCAGCAACACCAGGGAGAAAACAGATCCGAGCCCCCCAATTGTTTAAACAAACAATATCCGAGAACTTAACATCCCGTCTGATATAAAAAACCAGACCACAGGGAAATATCAATGCAATATCCAGATCAACCTGGATAATGAGATAACTTGCAAGGAAGAAACCACCCCTTGCCAAAGTCCAATGCTCCAAAGGAGCCAAGGCATTAAGTCGTACATTGACACTAGAGCCCATAGACTCTCAAACAGCCACAGGACACCAAGCAAGGCCAAAATCACTCGAGCAAAGGCTGGTCCCCGCATCACCTCCATACATTCAGAGGATCATAGAGAGAAAAGGATGCACAGCATCCCCAGCTCCGAGCAGAGCCCAAGGAGACCACGCCCAGTGCCCCTAGCAGGGAATGACCATGTCCTGGAGGGGAACCCAGGTCCCTAAAAGGAGACCTAATTCACATGGAGACAGAGGAAGACCAAAAGGTCTCATAAAAAACAGCTAGACAGTACACATTCAATGTGCAATAGGTGCAGCTGGTCACATTCTGCAACCCATCTGCTGCAAGGCAGCTGAACTACCCAATAAACTACTAGCTGCTGAGAACTAAGTCCAGAAGGACAGTTCTCAGGGCCGCAAAATAAAAAAGGCCAAACCGCCCAACTCGGCGGCAAGAGGGCGCAAGCCCACTAACCCTCCACTACAAGGGAAGGAGCTCTAGGGTCTGAAAACCCCAGACACAAGAGAGAGAGACGCAGCGGAACTCTACTGACCCAGTCATCCAAATTGAAGGCTATAAGGACTGAGACAATCCCTCCTGCCTCACGGACCCACGAGTCCTCTAGAATGTTTAGTTGAACACAGAGAATAACATGAGCACTCAGTGCCTCGACCGGACCAGCCAAGCAGAGCAACGCCACGTGTCCGAACAGCTACTAGAGAGAACTGAACCCAATCAGGAACAGCATGCAATCCGGGTCATAGCCGTCAATCTGCATAAATCCTCCCTCAGAGGGGAAGAAGGAAAACAGACAGGACATCCTATCGGATGAAAATAAAATACAAGGCAACCCGTAGGTTAACGCCCAAAAAGAAACAGGCCTACCACAGGACCAGCCAAATGGAGCCCTTCCAAAAAAAAAACTTGGAAAAGATCTCAATACATGGACAATCAGGAGATTACATCATCCCCATGTCTAATGAGGTGCGCCATTCGAAGAGCAGACCACAAAGGCGTGCAATTCTGTAACGAAAGGCACAACACTCAGGGACAGTCACACCCACAGGGAACAGTACAGTCCAAGGTGGAATACCCGGGACAACAGGAGCAGGGAAGGGAAGGCACCACCCTATCCTCAAACTCTATTCGTTTTAGGAAATAAAGGTTCATCAAGCAATATGACCTCTGGAACCCCTGAACTAGCCAAAACCTTCCTTTAGAAGAAGCGCAAATGCCTAAAACTAAAATCTGGTTCCTCCGTAGCTGGAGGTTGAGAGGCAGCAGACTCTGACCCAGAAAGTTCATAGTCTCAGAAAGAACTTCATCCAAAAATGATTTGATGTACTCTGGGAAGGAGTGCAATATGTAACCTTTTGCTTGTGCTTAGCAGGGCGAGGTAAAGCATGAAGGCCGCAGACACAGCAATCTGAACTGCGCAGTAACGTCTGGAGAGAAAAAGGCCCCCCTCCAGATAGAGGATCAGCAATGCTACGGGAAACCTGCATGTGTATAGAGATAACAATGTAGGGTATGCACCTCACTAAATTACAACTCCTCAGAGGTGGATGGCTCTGTGATATCAAACATGTTTGATATTATCACTTTGTCAAGGCAAATGGAACATAATTGAGAGGGGGGACTAGGGACTCCTCCCCATATAAACAGGAATTGCTCTTTATGAATAGAGGGAGTGCCCTCTAAAGAAACTGAACCCTCCGTCAGTAGTGCAATAACCGGAGAACTAGAGAGATAAAACATCTTTTTTTTCTTTCTTTCCTTTTTTTAATAAAATAACGGCACACCTATACCCCCAATGGCTGGGGCATTCACCACCTCCTATGATCCAGAAAATACAGAGATGTATGACTCTCTCTGATAGTCATGAAGGAGGGAATGGATCACATAGTGCACAATGCAGGGCCGTTCCTGCTATGAGAGAAAGCGAGCCAAGCTTGTAAGCTGCATGGCTCTCAAAGTGAAAGTGAAACCTGTATATTCCATAACAGCAAAAGTGCCCATAACATCTCACAGATAAAGCAGCATAAAATCAAATAAACACATAAGATTATTATTCCCCCCTGTTCAATAATCCCCCTAAGGAGATATTAATCCTTGATTCTATAAAGATAAAAGGTGCCACACTGTGACCCTGTCTTCTGTGTTAACATTATATAATAAAAAAGGAAACAATCTTACCAGAATCTATGCCGTGGAACAGGAACAAGGCCCTCAAGTGTGACAGGTCATAGCATCGCTCCTGACATGGACTTGAGAGAAAAAAGCAGTCTCGGAAACTCGTCAACGCCGATTGCTGTAGGAGCTGTTAATATGAGTCGGGATGGTGTCGCAGAGGAGAGCTCTCCCTGCATCTCCGGACTTTCACCCAGGCCCTCAGTGAGAAGCTTATAGGGCTACTTAAAACTCCTGTCCCATTGCAAAGAGTAGTACCCTCCATAAGAGACAAAACAAATTCTGACACTCCTGAGACGAAAGGCAAAGAATGACTGGGGGATGAGGGAAGTGGGAGGAGTATTTAAGCCTTTGGCTGGGGTGTATTTGCCTCCTCCTGGTGGCCAGGTTCTTATTTCCCAAAAGTAATGAATGCGGCTGTGGACTCTTTCCCATTAGGAAGAAAAACCATTTAAATTGCTGATCTGTATTGGTTTTGGGGGGTCCATTCCCTTAATCATAGATGGTGCTAATTTCTGTTAAAAATGTTGGCCTTTTCTGAAAACAATCAATGGATTCTTGGGAATTATAGGATTAAGGTTATCATCCTCTTAATACATGCCAATGCTTCTGTATAATTGTTTTTAATAGTTTTATGTTCACTTTTGAAAGTAGAGACAAATTTGGAGAATTTAGGGAAATCTTTTTGTTTTGTTGTTGTTATCAAAAGGTCTTCCCTAGATTTATTTTTTATTTCATCTCTTACTTGTTGCAAGCATTGTTCCAAGGATTCACCGTTATACCCCTTTTTAAGAATCTATCTTGTAATAATAGTGACTGTTTATCATAATCTATCAGTTGGCTACAATTTCTTCTAATTTGGGTAAATTGTCCCTTAGGAACCGCTTTCAACCAGTTTGGATGGTGACAGCTATCATGCGTAACTCGGTGCAAACCTGGTACCCACATACCAGTAAATAATAAGTATTATAGTACCAAAAGATATTGTGATTCAAGATAAATTTAATTGATCTTAGAATAAAATCCATAAATTTAGGTTCCAAATTTCAATCTTTTGATAACCTCCAGTTTATGGCTTCTAATCCCTTTTTATGATCTATGATGGAATATAAAGATGTGACATCCATAGTTACCCACATATATTGGTTTTGCCATTTAAACTCTTTCAAAGTCTGGAGGACACGTTTAGTATCTCTCAAATATGACCTGGATGTCTGGGCATAGGGTTGTAGAACATAATCAATGAAAGCTGACAAGTTGGAGGTGATGGAATCAATGCCATTTATTATTGGTCTTCCAGGTAGGTTTATGGGATCCTTGTGAACTTTTCGTAAAAAGTTAAAAAAAAAATCACTGTTTTGGAATTATCTTTAAATAAAAACTTGAGTTCTTCAAACTGGTTGAAAGCGAATTAGAAGAAATTGTAACCAACTGATTATGATAAACAGTCACTATTATTACAAGATAGATTCATACAAAAGGGGTATAACCGTGAGTCCTTGGAACAAGTAAGAAATTAAATAAAAAATAAAAATAGGAAAGACCTTTTGATAACAACAACAAAACAAAAAGATTTGCCTCAATTCCCGAAATTTGTCACCACATAAAAACATAAAACTATTAAAAAAAATATACAGAAGCATTGGCATGTATTAAAAGAGGATGAATTCCTTAATCCTATAATTCCCAATAATCCATTTATTGTTTTCAGAAAAGGCCAAAATTTTAAACAGAAATTAGCACCATCTATGATTAAGGAAATGCCCCCCCCCCCCAAAACCAATACAGATCAGCAATCTAATTTTTTTTTTTTTTTACTTGTGGAAGATGTAAGGGCTGCAATTATACCAAAAGAGCACATACATTGTTCTCCTCTTAAATAACTGAAAATTAATTTGAAATCAAAAGTTATACAACATGCAAAACGCAAAAACAGAATTTATGCTTACCTGATAAATTACTTTCTCCAACGGTGTGTCTGGTCCACGGCGTCATCCTTACTTGTGGGATATTCTCTTCCCCAACAGGAAATGGCAAAGAGTCCCAGCAAAGCTGGCCATATAGTCCCTCCTAGGCTCCGCCCACCCCAGTCATTCGACCGACGGACAGGAGGAAATATATATAGGAGAAACCATATGGTACCGTGGTGACTGTAGTTAGAGAAAATAATTCATCAGACCTGATTAAAAAACCAGGGCGGGCCGTGGACCGGACACACCGTTGGAGAAAGTAATTTATCAGGTAAGCATAAATTCTGTTTTCTCCAACATTGGTGTGTCCGGTCCACGGCGTCATCCTTACTTGTGGTAACCAATACCAAAGCTTTAGGACACGGATGAAGGGAGGGAGCAAATCAGGTTACCTAAACGGAAGGCACCACAGCTTGCAAAACCTTTCTCCCAAAAATAGCCTCCGAAGAAGCAAAAGTATCAAATTTGTAAAATTTGGCAAAAGTGTGCAGTGAAGACCAAGTCGCTGCCTTACATATCTGGTCAACAGAAGCCTCGTTCTTGAAGGCCCATGTGGAAGCCACAGCCCTAGTGGAGTGAGCTGTGATTCTTTCAGGAGGCTGCCGTCCGGCAGTCTCATAAGCCAATCGGATGATGCTTTTAAGCCAAAAGGAAAGAGAGGTAGAAGTCGCCTTTTGACCTCTCCTTTTACCAGAATAAACAACAAACAAGGAAGATGTTTGTCTGAAATCTTTTGTAGCCTCTAAATAGAATTTTAGAGCACGGACTACGTCCAAATTGTGTAACAAACGTTCCTTCTTTGAAACTGGATTCGGACACAAAGAAGGTACAACTATCTCCTGGTTAATATTTTTGTTAGAAACAACCTTAGGAAGAAAACCAGGCTTAGTACGCAAAACCACCTTATCTGCATGGAACACCAGATAGGGCGGAGAACACTGCAGAGCAGATAACTCTGAAACTCTTCTAGCAGAAGAAATTGCAACCAAAAACAAAACTTTCCAAGATAGTAACTTAATATCTATGGAATGTAAAGGTTCAAACGGAACCCCTTGAAGAACTGAAAGAACTAGATTTAGACTCCAGGGAGGAGTCAAAGGTCTGTAAACAGGCTTGATCCTAACCAGAGCCTGAACAAATGCTTGAACATCTGGCACAGCTGCCAGTCTTTTGTGTAGTAAGACAGATAAAGCAGAGATCTGGCCCTTTAGAGAACTTGCAGATAATCCTTTCTCCAAACCTTCTTGTAGAAAGGAGAGAATCCTAGGAATCTTTATCTTATTCCATGGGAATCCTTTGGATTCACACCAACAGATATATTTCTTCCATATTTTATGGTAAATTTTTCTAGTTACCGGTTTTCTGGCCTGAACCAGAGTATCTATCACAGAATCTGAAAACCCACGCTTCGATAGAATCAAGCGTTCAATCTCCAAGCCGTCAGCTGGAGGGAGACCAGATTTGGATGTTCGAATGGACCCTGAACAAGAAGGTCCTGTCTCAAAGGTAGCTTCCATGGTGGAGCCGATGACATATTCACCAGGTCTGCATACCAAGTCCTGCGTGGCCACGCAGGAGCTATCAAGATCACAGAGGCCCTCTCCTGATTGATCCTGGCTATCAGCCTGGGAATGAGAGGAAACGGTGGAAATACATAAGCTAGGTTGAAGGTCCAAGGTGCTACTAGTGCATCTACTAGAGTCGCCTTGGGATCCCTGGATCTGGACCCGTAGCAAGGAACATTGAAGTTCTGACGAGACGCCATCAGATCCATGTCTGGAATGCCCCATAATTGAGTTATTTGGGCAAAGATCTCCGGATGGAGTTCCCACTCCCCCGGATGGAATGTCTGACGACTCAGAAAATCCGCCTCCCAGTTTTCCACTCCTGGGATGTGGATCGCAGACAGGTGGCAGGAGTGATCCTCCGCCCATTGAATTATTTTGGTCACTTCTTTCATCGCCAGGGAACTCCTTGTTCCCCCCTGATGATTGATATATGCAACGGTCGTCATGTTGTCTGATTGGAACCTTATGAATCTGGCCTTTGCTAGTTGAGGCCAAGCCCTGAGAGCATTGAGAATCGCTCTCAGTTCCAGAATGTTTATCGGGAGAAGAGACTCTTCCCGAGACCATAGACCCTGAGCTTTCAGGGATTCACAGACCGCGCCCCAGCCCACTAGACTGGCGTCGGTCGTGACAATGACCCACTCTGGTCTGCGGAAGCTCATTCCCTGGGACAGATGGTCCAGGGTCAGCCACCAACAGAGTGAATCTCTGGTCTTTTGATCTACTTGAATCATTGGAGACAAGTCTGTATAATCCCCATTCCACTGTTTGAGCATGCACAGTTGTAATGGTCTTAGATGAATTCGTGCAAAAGGAACTATTTCCATTGTTGCAACCATCAACCCTACTACTTCCATGCACTGCGCTATGGAAGGACGAGGAACAGAATGAAGCACTTGACAAGAGCTTAGAAGTTTTGATTTTCTGACCTCTGTCAGAAAAATCCTCATTTCTAAGGAATCTATTATTGTTCCCAAGAAGGGAACTCTTGTCGACGGAGACAGAGAACTTTTTTCTATGTTCACTTTCCATCCGTGTGATCTGAGAAAGGCTAGAACGATGTCCGTATGAGCCTTTGCTTTTGACAGGGACGACGCTTGTATTAGAATGTCGTCCAAGTAAGGTACTACTGCAATGCCCCTCGGTCTTAGAACCGCTAGAAGGGACCCTAGCACCTTTGTGAAAATCCTTGGAGCAGTGGCTAACCCGAATGGGAGAGCCACAAACTGGTAATGCTTGTCCAGAAAAGCGAACCTTAGGAACTGATGATGTTCTGGTGGTGTGTGGTCTTCCCGACGGCGCTAACTTACAAGACTTTAGCTCCTATAACAATAGGGTCTCTAGATACCCAAGAGGAAGTCAAACAGAATAGTTTAGTGTTAGGAGCGCCTATTTAAAGGCTAAGTCTAATGAGGGTATAAATAAAAAAATCTTCGTACACTTCTGGTACACTTGGGCTCCTTGTGCTGGTATACTTAACGAAGATTTTTTTATTTATACCCTCATTAGACTTAGCCTTTAAATAGGCGCTCCTAACACTAAACTATTCTGAACTGATGATGTTCTTTGTGGATAGGAATATGTAGGTACGCATCCTTTAGATCCACGGTAGTCATAAATTGACTTTCCTGGATAGTGGGTAGAATCGTTCGAATGGTTTCCATCTTGAACGATGGTACGCAGAGAAATTTGTTTAGGATCTTCAAATCCAAAATTGGTCTGAAAGTTCCCTCTTTTTTGGGAACTACGAACAGATTGGAATAAAATCCCATTCCTTGTTCCTTTATTGGAACTGGGTGTATCACTCCCATCTTTAACAGGTCTTCTACACAATGTAAGAATGCCTGTCTCTTTATTTGGTTTGAGGATAAGTGAGACATGTGGAACCTTCCCCTTGGGGGTAGTTCCTTGAATTCCAGGAGATAACCCTGAGAAACTATTTCTAGCGCCCAGGGATCCTGAACATCTCTTGCCCAAGCCTGAGCAAAGAGAGAGAGACTGCCCCCCACTAGATCCGGTCCCGGATCGGGGGCTACTCCTTCATGCTGTTTTGTTAGCAGCGGCAGGCTTCTTGGCCTGCTTACCCTTGTTCCAGCCTTGAATCAGTTTCCAGGCTGGTTTGGGTTGTGAGGCATTACCCTCTTGCTTAGAGGATGCAGAATTAGAGGCCGGTCCGTTCCTGAAATTACGAAAGGGACGAAAATTAGACTTATTTTTAGCCTTGAAAGACCTATCTTGTGGAAGGGCGTGGCCCTTTCCCCCAGTGATGTCTGAAATAATCTCTTTCAATTCTGGTCCAAATAGAGTTTTACCTTTGAAAGGGATGTTAAGCAATTTTGTCTTGGATGACACATCCGCTGACCAAGACTTTAGCCAAAGCGCTCTGCGCGCCACGATAGCAAACCCTGAATTTTTCGCCGCTAATCTAGCTAATTGCAAAGCGGCATCTAAAATAAAAGAGTTAGCCAATTTAAGTGCGTGAACTCTGTCCATAACCTCCTCATATGGAGTCTCTCTACTGAGCGACTTTTCTAGTTCCTCGAACCAGAAACACGCTGCTGTAGTGACAGGAACAATGCACGAAATTGGTTGTAGAAGGTAACCTTGCTGTACAAAAATCTTTTTAAGCAAACCCTCCAATTTTTTATCCATAGGATCTTTGAAAGCACAACTATCTTCGATAGGAATAGTAGTGCGTTTGTTTAGAGTAGAAACTGCCCCCTCGACCTTAGGGACTGTCTGCCATAAGTCCTTTCTGGGGTCGACCATAGGAAATAATTTCTTAAATATAGGGGTGGGGAACAAAAGGTATGCCGGGCTTTTCCCACTCCTTATTTACTATGTCCGCCACCCGCTTGGGTATAGGAAAAACGTCGGGGTGCACCGGAACCTCTAGGAACTTGTCCATCTTGCATAATTTCTCTGGAATGACCAAGTTGTCACAATCATCCAGAGTAGATAACACCTCCTTAAGCAGTGCGCGGAGATGTTCTAATTTAAATTTAAATGTCACAACATCAGGTTCAGCTTGTTGAGAAATCTTTCCTGAATCTGAGATTTCTCCATCTGACAAAACCTCCCTCATGGCCCCTTCAGATTGGTGTGAGGGTATGACAGAACAATTATCATCAGCGCCCTCCTGCTCTTCAGTGTTTAAAACAGAGCAATCGCGCTTTCTCTGATAAATAGGATTTTTGGATAAAATATTTGCTATGGAGTTATCCATTACAGCCGTTAATTGTTGCATGGTAATAAGCATTGGTGCACTAGATGTACTAGGGGCCTCCTGCATGGGCAAAACTGGTGTAGACACAGTAGGAGATGATGTAGTATCATGTTTACTCCCCTCATCTGAGGAATTATCTTGGGCAATTTCATTATCTGTGGCAGTACTGTCCTTACTTTGTTTGGACGCTATGGCACAATTATCACATAAATTTAAATGGGGAGACACATTGGCTTTCATACATATAGAACATAGCTTATCCGAAGGCACAGACATGTTAAACAGGCTTAAACTTGTCAATAAAGCACAAAAACGTTTTAAAACAAAACCGTTACTGTCTCTTTAAATTTTAAACAGAAAACACTTTATTACTGAATATGTGAAAAAGTATGAAGGAATTGTTCAAAAATTACCAAAATTTCACCACAGAGTCTTAAAGCATTAATAGTATTGCACACCAAATTTCAGAGCTTTAACCATTAAAATAACGGAACCGGAGCCGTTTATAAATTTAACCCCTATACAGTCCCAGCTATAGTCTTTGCTGAGACCCAACCAAGCCCAGAGGGGAATACGATACCAATTGACGCCTTCTAGAAGCTTTTACAGCAATTTTTAGATCCTCACACATGCATCTGCATGCCCTGCTCTCAAAAAACAACTGCCAAAAAACAACTGTGCAGTAATGGCGCGAAAATGAGGCTCAGTCTATAACTAGGAAGGCCCCCTGACTGGAAAAGGTGTCTAACACAGTGCCTGCCGTTTAATAAACGTTCCCAAAGTTTATAAATGCAAATTGTCAGCATAAATATGAATAAAATGCCCAAATAAAGCAATCAATTTAGCCCATAAGAATGTCTACCAGTTTTTTAGCCCATAATAAGCCCTTTATTCTGTTTGTTTGACTAAGAAAATGGCTTACCGGTCCCCATGAGGGGAAATGACAGCCTTCCAGCATTACATGGTCTTGTTAGAAATATGGCTAGTCATACCTTAAGCAGAAAAGTCTGCTAACTGTTTCCCCCAACTGAAGTTACTTCATCTCAACAGTCCTATGTGGAAACAGCAATCGATTTTAGTTACTGTCTGCTAAAATCATCTTCCTCTCACAAACAGAAATCTTCATCCTTTTCTGTTTCAGAGTAAATAGTACATACCAGCACTATTTTAAAATAACAAACACTTGATAGAAGAATAAAAACTACATTTAAACACCAAAAAACTCTTAACCATCTCCGTGGAGATGTTGCCTGTGCAACGGCAAAGAGAATGACTGGGGTGGGCGGAGCCTAGGAGGGACTATATGGCCAGCTTTGCTGGGACTCTTTGCCATTTCCTGTTGGGGAAGAGAATATCCCACAAGTAAGGATGACGCCGTGGACCGGACACACCAATGTTGGAGAAATGTAATATATTTATTACAATGCGGCTGTAAGAGCCAATATTTAGGACAGACTAGCAAAATTGAAAAAAAACATGACAACCATGGAGTACCCTTGCACTGCAATAGTTGTAAAGAATATAAGACCAAATTGTTCCTTTTGTTAGGAATAATAAAACTGTCCATTCAATGGAGGGGAGGAAAAATCAGTAAAGATCTAGACCAAAGAGAACTTTGGTGGATACATACCTTAAAAAACATATGCCCATTGGGGTTTAAATAAGGACATCAGAATTTGCTGCATTTATATAGTACATATAAGAGTCATCTCTGGTTCCCATTTATTAGAAATCTTATGTATCTTATTTCCTTTTAAGTTTGAGGTTGTATATATTATGTTATTCACCCTGGTCTCTTTATGTATTTAGCGATTGAATATACTAATAACTTAATAAAAGACTCCATCGTTATGATTCAACGGCTATAAACACGTGACATAACCGTAGCATAATGGACCTGTTTGAAATTGAACACTGTTCACTACTCGATTGAGAACAAAGTCAACGTAAGATCAACACGCCTCCTAGATTTGATTAGCCAAATGTTTTCCATTGAATTTGATCATTGAATGTTTTCTATTGAATGAATGTAAAAACATGATTGTCTTCTTTGTATAAATACAATTGTTTATGTACACAATCCCTACTTAGCAATATTGATTTATAACATATTTATTGTTAACCTAAACTTTGTTGCTAACTGGAAATTATTAAAGGTACAGATACGGGTGTAAATCCAGGTACGTCATTTTGTGATGTCATGGATAGCATGAACATTATTGTTATTTAAACCACATGCATTA